>NC_090817.1:108906022-109071119 GCF_000390325.3 Nicotiana tomentosiformis | reverse complement strand
ATTATTTGATGAGTAAAAAGAACTCTAAGGATAGGTTGATGAGATGGGTTCTTCTTCTACAAGAGTTTGACCTTGAAATCATAGTCCGAAAAGGGAGTGAGAATCAAGTGGCGAACCACTTGTCTCGTTAGGAAGAGGAGGGGAGGCCCCATGATGGCCTCGAGATTAATGATTCATTTTCGGATGAACAACTCCTCTCCGTGTCTTTGACTGAGATACCTTGTTTCGCCGATGTGGCTAACTTTCTTGTGACCATCATTGTCCAGAATGAGTTCTTTTCAAACCAAAGGAAGAAGATCAAACGGGACTGCTTGGGTTATTATTCGGACGAGCGATATATTTTTAAAATTTGCAATGATTCTATTATTCGGAGATGTGATCTGGAAGAAGAGCAATTGAGTATTCTTGAAGCTTGCCATTCCTTGTCCTATGGTGGTCACTATGGTGGGTTGAGAACTTCTTCAAAAGTCCTAAGTTGTGGATTTTACTGGCCTACCTCGTACAAAGATGCTAGTGAGCTCGTTAGGTGTTGTGATGAGTGCCAAAGAGCCGATGGAATTTCCAAGAAGAGTGAAATGCCTCTCACCACCATCCTTGAGATTGATATTTTCGACGTTTGGGCATAGACTTTATGGGATCATTTCTGAGTTCATGTGGGAACATTTATATTCTTCTTATTGTGGATTATGTTTCCAAATGGGTTGAAGTTGTGTCTTTGCCCAACAATGAGGCGCAGAGTGTGGTGGCTTTCTTTAAGAAAAATATCTTCACAAGGTTCGGCACCCCAAAGGCTATCATTAGTGATGGGGGTTCTTATTTTTACAACAAAGCCTTTGACACTTTACTTTCCAAGTATGGTGTCAATCATAAGGTGTCAACCCCCTATCATCCCCGGGTAAGTGGACAGGTTCAAGTCTCCAACAGGGAGATCAAGAGCATTCTATCCAAGACTATCAATGCAAACCGGACTGATTGGTCAAAGAAACTTGACGATGCTTTAGGGGCCTATAGAACAACTTACAAGACTCTAATTGGTATGTCTCCGTACCAGTTGGAATTTGGGAAAGCATGTCATCTTCCGGTTGAATTAGAGCACAAGGCCATGTGGGCGCTGAAGAAATTGAACCTTGAATGGGATGTAGCTGCCAATCTCTGGGTATAGTAACTAAATGAACTTGATGAGTTCCGGTTCCATGATTATTCCAGCTCGTCCTTGTATAAGGAAAAGATGAAGAACTTACATGATAAGTATATCCGGAACAAAGAATTCAAGGAAGGTGACTTGGTTCTTCTATTCAACTCTCGATTACGGATGTTTCCGGGAAAACTCAAGTTGAAGTGGAGTGGTCCTTTCGAAGTGCTACATGTGACTCCTTTCGGTTCTCTAGATTTGAAAAAAACGAATGGGGAGATCTTTAGAGTCAATGGGCACCAAGTGGAGCACTACCTTGGCAAGAGTGATGATAGCCACGTTGTGGAATTGATCCATTTCAAATGATGATGGTAACATGCGTCACGCCGTGATGTTAAATCAGGCGCTTCTTGGGAGGCAACCCATGTGTTTTTCTTTCTTTTGATTTTCTTCGTAGATTAGACATTATTTTGGACTAACTGGTTGTGAAGTGTATGTAGGAATTGATTGTGTAGTGTAGGAAATTGACAAGAAAAAAAAACAAATTTGGCTAAATAGTGAACTTTCACGGACCGCATGAGCACTTCGCGGCCGCACAATTCTGCGCGCGGTCGCGTAGCTGAGATGGGCAAAATTACAACTCTCTGAAGTTGTCCTGTCAAAATTCCTTCAGAGTTCGCGACCGCATTCAAATTTTCACGGTTCGCACAAATTGTGCAGCCGCAACCAATTTTTTGCGGACAACACCCGTGAATCTGAGTCAGATCTACAGAAAGGTAAAGAGTGAAGATCGCGACAAAATTTCGCGGCCGCACTCAGGTAAGGCGGTGGGGTCACTGGGTTCTGAATATAAATAGGAGTTCTTGAAACTTTTCAAACTTTACGAACCCTAACCTCTAAAACTCACATAAAGTACTGTGCATCCTCACTTGGTTTCAAACTCATCCTATTCTCATCAATTGTCGATTTCCTACCACATATTACAACTGGTATGTTCATTTGAATAATTTGATTTTATATTTTTCTTTTCTTTTCTCTTTGTTTTAATTTTTCTTTTTAGATAGGGTTAGAATCATGCCAAAATGTCAAATTAATGCTTAATCTTTGGTTAAAAACATATGGGTAGTGTTTTTAGGCATAATGGGGGTTGGGGTTAGTAACTTTGCATGTTTAATAGCTACAATTCTTGAATAATTAGTGAAAACCTTAGTTTTATGTGTTCATCACTGCCGATTTATTTTCTGGCTGCGTCCAAAATTACGTGGTCTGTGATACCCTAGCTTCAAGGCACTGATGGTTGTTTAGAATTTGCGGACACAATCATTTTTGTGGGGTCCATGATTGGTCTTTCGCGGTTGCACCGAATGTTTCGTGGTCCGAGCGTTTGAACTTCAGAGACTCTATCATTTGCCTTCGCAGCCGCATTCATTTTTATGCGGCCCGCGATTCATCTTTCGCGGCTGCACTCTTTTTTGTGTGGTGTGCGGGTGATCAAGTTCAGAGAGACACTAGTCTGAGCCTGGCCTCTTCGCGGCCGTGTTCACATTTACGCAGTCCGTGATGGGCAGTTCGTGGCCGCACTCATTTTTGTGCGGTCTGCGATGCCCTGTTCTGAGAAGCATTGTTTTTCATTTCATCCGTACTGCTTTAACACATGATTGAACCCCAATTCTAACTGTCTTTCACTACTTGTGTGTTATAGAAAATGGTGCGTTCTCGTGGGAGAGGAGACACTTCAAAAGGGAGGGTAGAATTCTCCTGAGGCCGGGGTAAAAAATTGCAAACCATCCCCTGAGCAGCCCAAAGGGTAGTAGGCAAAAAGGCTACCCTCGTTAGACCTCATGCTAACTCCTCTGACACCAGTGAATACCTCTCATCCATGGAAACATCTGAGGGGGATTCTGTATAACCACAACCGGGGTACAATCATAACAATTCTCCGACATATTCCATTTAGTCGATGGACCTACCTCCTCCTCTAGTTCTTCTGATGGATCAGAGGGAGGTAGTTAGGTATCCTAACCATCTTCCCCACCTGCTACAACAACTGCCCCAACAGCTACCCCAAGCATTTTAGATAAGGATGATGACGGGAGAGGGGGTAACACAATTATGGGAGGCCTGGCTAGATCAAAGAGGCTAGAGGTGTGGGATGATAGATTTGTAAGTGAGAAGGCGTATGGAAAATTTCGGGAATGGTGCCCCAAAGGTAGCTCACTCTTGAGAGACAATTCATAACCAAAGACCTAAGCCAGCACAATACGAATGTCCTACGACAATTTACGTAAAGAAAAAGATGGAAATGGTTCACCTGCCGGATGCATGATGCAAATGAATACCTTGTCAAGGAATTTTATTCCAATGTTGCCCACATCAAAATGGGTACAAAGGTAACAAAGGTCCGGAACTTGAAAATCCAGTTTGATGGCCACGCACTGAACACATATGTAGGGTTTGAGGATGTCGAGGCACTGCAATACCTGGAGAATATAGCATTCAGTGATCCAGTTCGCCCATGGCTAGCTAAGATACTTGGTATTAAGGGGACAATATCTGCATGGCTCACAGCAGGAGTTCAAATTGTCAGAGCCACCCTTAACTTTAAAGCAAAAGGCTGGGCAACATTCGTGTGCAGCTGTCTTGACCCGTGCCAACATGAGAATGCCCTTCCACTCCCCCGAGAAGTATTGGTAGCTTCCATCATAGCCAGCTATCCTATTAATATGGGAAACTTGATGTCCTACAACATCTCCAATGCAGTCCAGAAAGAAGAGAGATTGTATCCCTACCCCAACTCCCTCACAGAGTATTTCCAAGACCAAGGGGTAGAGCGGAGACATTTTGATGTGGAAGTGAAGGCTAAAAAGCCTTTCTCATTATACCACCTCCAGGGAGCAGAAAACCCTAAATTCAGGGGTAAAGTCACTACCTCCACTGTCCAGTCTAAAGAGCTAGGGATAGTGGCCCCCAGATCAGTTGTTGAGCCCTCCACATCAATTAGTACTTTTACAGGAGAAACTGCCATGCATTCTCCTTCCTCCAGATCTTCCCTCTCAGTGCCCACATCTTCTACCTACCCTCCGACTATATTGCAGGTTTCACAGACACTATCCAGTCTTAACAACTTGATGCAGGCAACTACCACAAAGTTGACTCCCATTAGAGCTTCAGGTACCTCCATCAGTGGAGGACTCTTTGAAGAAGATTCTGGAAATCCAGAAGAAGATTCTGGACCACCAGAAAAAGATCCGGGAGACTCTTGATACACATGGGAAGATTATCAAGGATTTGGGGAAGTAGGTGAAGAAGATGCGTAAGACTCAGGCATCTAAGGAGTCGGTGGACAAGTTGTGCAAAGAGGTTGAGAAGATTGCTTCTGATGGTGATATTCCACTAGACATGCTCATGGAGGAGACAACCCCAGCAGCACATACAGCAGAGCATGAGGCATCAGATGCCACAGCTGGCCAGCCTGAGGAACCGGCTGCCACTACATATATTGCTGACAAGATGATCCAGATGCTCAGAAACCCCATGGTCCCCCAGTCAGAGGATGTGGAGATCCAGTTAGAGGACACGGAGGGAGTTGATGATCCTAGGTAGTCTGAGGACCCCACTCATGTTCCTGACCCGATGTAGACAGAGACCATCTGGGGAGTACTCTTTACTCTCTAACCTTTTCCTGATCTCATTTTGATATTAGCATTGAGGACAATGCTAATTTTTTATTTGGGGGGGGGGGTCCATTTCGATTTGATTTATGATTAAATTCGGTATGTAATAACTATGATACTATTTTTCTTTATCTTTATTTACCGTCATTTTCACTTTTGGGATGTATATAATTTTACCATTCGATGTATATATTCATTTCCATTATGTATATATTCATTTACTCCATTTTGTACATATTCAATTTGCTTTCCGTAGTTTACTTCATAACTTCTTTTGTTATTTTTCCTTAATAGCTTAGCTTCTTATTTCCTCTAGTAGCTTCTTTTTAAGTTTTTAGCTTCTTTTTACATTTTGTGTGAACAATAAGCCTTTGGTTTTCTTAATGCCACGGTTCTTTCCAAAGGTGGATCTTGTGTGAACCGGGTGGCTCTTCCCAACGATGGATGGCGTGACAACCTTCTTAGGGGATCGAGTCCATTTTCTTTTTGTTTTGGTTTATATAGTAGTAGTAATGAATAAAAGTGTCTCAAGCAGGCTTCACTTCGTACTAACACATTTACCTTCAACCTCATGGTTAGAGGCAAGTTGATTGGTAAAGATTAGCTCTAGTTGTGACCTTTAGTCTCTTGAGTTGACTAAAACAATCATCGAGTAGCTAGGGTTGTTGTGGGACATCGACTCTGTTCTCTTTAACAATCCAACAACTTTAGAGGTGAGGTATTGAATTGCAAGTCCAAGCCCCGTACCAATAAGTCTAGAACTTGCCCTGAATGTTTGTCTACGCAAAATTCTAAGTGTAGCTCAACTTAAGAAATGATTGTAGGCTATCCTTGGTCCAATTTGAAATTTGAAAGCTTCCATAGCCTACCAATATAATATCCCGAGTCAACCCCTTTGAGCCTAAGCCTTTTTCATTCAATAGCCACATTACAAGCCTTTATCCATTCTATAATGACCCTCTCTTGGCACCCAACCTTTCTTTAGCATTCATGATGAACAATTGGAAAAAACATAAGTTTGTGGGAGAGATGAGGAATTTAAAGTGATAAAAGATTCAAAAAAGAAAAATAATTGATGAAAAGGAAAGGCAAAGAAAAGGAAGAAAATCCAAAATGAAATACGTCAAAAAGAAAGTGAAGGTTGAAGGGATTCAAAGAACGCAATGATGAAAGACATGGAATGATGAGAAAAGGAGAAAAATGTTTGTCATGAGTAAGAAAGAGTGACGGTGTGTCTCTCTAGTTCCCCCGAGGAAGAAGAAAATGACTCAAAGAGTTAAGAAAGTATGAGCCGAAATGAGAAAATAGGGTGCTTAAGGAAAGATGAAACCATTGTAGTTCGATAAGTCCTACCTTGATCA
Organism: Nicotiana tomentosiformis; assembly: GCF_000390325.3. Taxonomy (NCBI): domain Eukaryota; kingdom Viridiplantae; phylum Streptophyta; class Magnoliopsida; order Solanales; family Solanaceae; genus Nicotiana; species Nicotiana tomentosiformis. Next base: position 109,064,952 of record NC_090817.1, on the reverse strand, counting down.
AAAAGCCTTCATTACATCCCATTAAAGCCCTATATGATTTCAAGTTGAGTGAGCTTACATTAGTGGTGATTTACATAAGGGGCAAGCTTATGGTACTTAGAGCTGGACTTGTGGCATTCTTTTGAGAGTGATGAGCGCACTTCTTCACAATCCTTGTTTTGAGAGGTACATTCTAAAACGTGAGATTTGCTTATGGAGAGTAGAGGACGATGAGTTTGGGATCCACAATGACCTACGTGATAGAGCGAGCTTCCTTGATGAATTGAGTCAACTCTTGATGTTCTAGTGTCACATTAGAACAATAGTACTCAAAAGGTCATAACATGATGTTGTTGATAATTCATTTGCGTTGAGGGTAATTATTAGTCCCAATTGATGCTTGATGGAGTCACCTTAGGTCAGCTGGAATATCTTGTTCTTTTTCTTGTGGAGGTGGGAATTACCCTATTTGCTCGAGGACAAGCAAAAGTTTATGTTTGGGGGAGTTGATAAGTATGGATTTTAACCTGCTATTTGCTCTCTTTTACTTGTGTTTAGGGCCAAAAATGCGTGAAGGTATTCCAGGAAACTAATGTAATATGCTTGATTGCAGGGATTGTTCAAAATGAGCCAAAGGAGTCATAATCAACTCATAAAGGAGTCAAAACTTGAACAAAAACCAAGACTAGGCCAAAAGATGTGAAACGCGGACCGCAAAAATATTGTGCAGCCGTGAAAGCTACAATGCGGTCGCGAGCACTATTTCGAGGTCAGCGAAAAGAAGATTCAGAGAGATGGATTTTTGGGACAAAACATGAACAAGCAGACCGCGTCAAAAAGGTGCGGCCGCGAAAGTACATGCATGGTCGCGATTGGAATTATGCGGACCGCGGTTGCTGAGGTTCAGAGAGCTTACATTTTAAGCAAAAATAAGAAGTGCGGTCCACGTCAAGATTATGCGGCCGCGAAAGTCTCCTATGCGACCGCGATGAAAATTACGCGGTCCGCAAAACCATGCTCAACCCAGATCCAGAAGTGAAGAATGCGGACCGCGATCAGAATTACGCGGCCACTGAAACTTCCCTTTTGGGCAATTTTATATTAGATTCACCTTATAACATTAGATTTTCATCTGTTAATCTACTATTATAAATTTTATCTTCTTTTCATTTTTAATTTATGCTATTTCTATGAGTAGCTAGACCCATAGCTAGGGTTGTGACCCAACCCTAGTGTGGGTATTTAATGGGTACTAAATTTTAGGGCTTGAATGTTTATGGGTTAGTGATATTTAGCCTAGTTCTTGCTAGAATTGTAGAATTAGTGGTTGCAAACACTGATTCATGCCTTTATGACTTAGTCTCTTCTTGTGAAAGAGGGACTAAGTCTAGGAAAAATAGGCTAACAAGGAATTGGGGTGAACTCAAAAAATTGATAGCCCCAATTAAAAGGTTAAACCTAGAGATAGTAATACCCAACTTGAGCCAATAGCACATGAATTGCATGAATACCCATTTTGAGAGGTCGTATACATGTTTAACTATCTGAAAAATTGCTATTTTATACTCAATCACAGTTTATTTGTATATTACATCTCGGTCTCTATTGTTCATTATTGATGCATCATATCATTGTTGTCTGGGCTGCTTATCAAGATTTCTGAGAGCCTGAGAGACTGGAGAGGTTGATGACTAAGTAAGGCCGAGGGCCTGATTGTGAGGATTTTTATGGGATCGGGATGCACGCCGCAACATGTTTCACTGATATATTCTATGATTGGCTTTTTATAGCGCATGGGATGAAGGAGCTCCTTCGGAGTCTGTACACACCCCCAGTGAGCGCAAGTACATACTGAGTGCGAGTGCCGAGTGCTGAGTGATTGGGAGGAATGAGTGATTGTGAGGAAAGGGTGATTGTGAGGTTGGAGTGTATGGGAGGACTGAGTGACTGTTCCCTTGAGAGGATGCATTTGACTTTCATTTCTGTTGCACTTCAGTTGCCATATATCACTGTCTTGAAATTTCGGAGAGATATTATCTTCTGTTTCAGTTGAATTCGACATGAATTAACTGCTTTGGCCTTAATTGTCGAACTTGAAAGCATGCCTAGTTTCCTATGTTGAGATTACTGAAAATGAACTATAATTGTAAAGGTCGTCACTACTTTCAGTTCTTTATTTAGTCTTGTTACTTACTGAGTTAGTTGTACTCATGCTACATCCTGCACTTCGTGTGTAGTTCCAGGTGTTTCCGGACATGGTGGGTGTTGATTCCATCACACATATGATCTTTTGGAGCTTCCAAGGTAGCTACCCGGCGTTTCACAAACCTTGTCTCTCCTTCCCTATCTTCTTGCTTATTGTATTTAGTTTCAGACTATTATATACAATGTTTTACAGACTTGTGATGTATAGATGCTTATGTACTCTATGACACCCTCATTGTTGGGAACTTTCGCGTTGTGTATTGGGTTCCTATCCCTGTTTATGAGAACTTTTATTGTTAAAAATGTTTTAATTCGTTTTCTCTTAGATGTGTTGGAAATATTTTTGAAATGTTGGCTTGCCTAGTACCACGATAGGTTCCATCATGATAGGTTAGGATTTTGGGTTGTGACAAGTTGGTATCAGAGCCTAGCTTACATAGGTCTCACGAGTCATAAGCAGGTTTAGTAGAGTCTTGCGGATCGGTACGGAGACGTCTATACTTATCTTCGAGAGGCTACCAAATCCTTAGGAATTTCATATTTTTGTATTCTTGTCATGCATATTTCTTGATGCACCAGATCTATCAAAACCGCACCTGCGCTTGGTCAGCCGCATGTGCGAGTTCGCAGGTGCGGGCCAAATCTCGCAGAAACGGCCAAAGGAGGGCAGCCCAGGTTCTGCAGGTGTGGCCCATCCTCTGCAGATGTGGGACCAAAGAAGTGGGTACCCATCCGCAGAAGCGATATCAGCCAGCCCAGTGAATTCTGCAAAAGTGGAGCCTTGTCCGCATAAGCGAGAGCGCAGGTGCGACCCTATGACCGCAGGAGCAGAAATCGCTGGAGGTAGTGATCCTCATTTACTACGGGTTAGGACTATTTTCATCACATTGTTCTTCCGCTCTTGGGCAATTTGAGAGCTTCTAAGTAGGGGATTTCGAACTAGCCTTGTGAAAATCCACATGAAAATGGTTAGAAATCGTGGGTTGAGATGAAAATCCTAGGGTTTAATAGAAATGAGATTTTACCACAAAAATGATTATGAAACTTAGTGAAAATCATGTATTATGTTCCTAATGTTATGGGTAAGAACTTTCTTAAAACATTTTCGTAATCCGGGCGTGTGGGCCCGGAGGTGAATTTTAGGATCTTGAAATTTTGGTTGGGTAATCACTTTAATAGTGGATATATGAACTTTTGAGCATAGATTGATCGATTTATATAATGTTTGGCTAGTTCCAAATCATTTGGCATCAAATTTGGAGGTCTGAGCGCATTCTTGAATTGGGAAGTAAGCTTTGAGACGAGGTAAGTCTCTTTTCTAACCTAGTAAGAGGGAACTTACCCCATAGGTGAACTTAATTAATATATGTTGTTATTTGTGGGAAGCTACGTATGCACGAAGTGACGAGAGTCCGTACGTAGTTAATATTCCTTTTTATGTCTGAGTAGTTTTAGGTTTACACCATGCTTGTGGACACCGTTATTTGATTATATTTGTTAACTGTATCAAATGGGAACTCAGTTGAGGATTTTTAAGGATTTAAAAGCTTCAAGTCAAATTTTCTTTATTTTGAAAAGAATCAAGAAAGGGGTATGATTTATTGATAAATTTATATTTGACCGCGTTGCATATATGATTCGCGAGCGGGGTAATAGATGCATCTTTGGTTCGCGCCGTTTGACCCTCGGCAATGCACAATTTACCGCGTTGCATATATGATTCGAGGTGTTGAGGTGAGTTGGGGAGGTTGCTTATGAGCTTTCTTTACCACCCAGCCTATCAGGGGTTGATCCGACTTTTCACGTGTCTATGCTCCGGAGGTATCACGCCGACTTGTCACATGTGTTAGACTTCAGCACTATTCAGCTAAATGAGAGCTTGGGTTATGAGGAAGAGCAGATGCCATTGTTTCTAGACAGGATCACCAGTTGAGATCCAAGAGGATTTCCATGGTAAAGGTCCAGTAGAGGGGCCAACCAGCTGAGGAGGTGACCTTGGAGTCAGAGGAGGACATGCGGTGCAGATATCCACACTTATTCAGCACTTCACGTATGATTCTAAACCTGTTTGAGGATGAACATTTGTTTAAGAGGTGGAGAATGTAACGATCCGACCGATCGTTTTACTTTCTAGAACTTCGTTCCCCTAAATAAGACTTCCCATAGATGGTTTTACTGTTTATGACTTGCGGGTATGGTTAGTTAGGGATTTGGAAGGGTCCGTGTTGAAATCGGAACACTTGGTTCCTTAAGGTTGGCTTAACAAGCCAAGTTTGACTTCGGTCAACAATTTGAGTAAACGACCCCGGAATCTGGATTTGATGGTCCGAATAGGTTTGTGTGATGATTTCGGACTTGGGCGTATGTTCGGATCGGGTTTTGGATGACCCGGAAGCGTTTTGGCGCCTAATAGTGAAAGTTGGTTATTTAAAGGCTTTAGAAGTTCTTTAAATTTGGTTTGGAGTGGGTTTTGGTGTTATCGAGGTCCTAACAGAATTCCGAGATAGGGAATAGTTCTGTAATGTCATTTAAGACTTGCACGTACAATTTGGTGATATTCCGAGTAGTTTAAGTACGTTTCGGCGCATTGGAAGTAAATTGAAGAACTTGAAGTTCTTAAGTTTGATTCAATTGGCTTTGGGGTGCGATTCATAGTTTTAATGTTGGTTCGGGCATTCCGAGAGTTCGATCTAGTCTGTTTTATGATTCCAAACTTGTTGGCAAGTTCGAGTGCGGCCCCGGGGGCCCCGAGTGTTAATTGGACGAGGCTTGGACCAAGATGAGAATTTGGAGCACCAGTTGATGCACCAGATCTGTCAAAACCCCACCTATGCTTGGTCATCCACAGGTGCGAGCTCGCAAGTGCGGGCCAAGCCTCGCAGAAGCGGCCAAAGGATGGCAGCAGCAAAAGCGGGTACCCGTCCGCAGAAGCGATCCCAGCCGGCCCAATGAATTACTCTGAAGCGGACCCTTGTCCGCAGAAGCGAGGGCGCAAGTTCGGCCCTATGACCGCAGGTGCGGAAACAGCTGGTGGAAGTGAACCTCATTTATTACGGGTTAGGACTATATTTATGACATTTTTCTTCCACTCTTATGCGATTTGAGAGCTTCTAAGGAGGGAACTAGCCTTGTGAGGTAAGTAATTTCTTTTAAAAATGAGTGTAATACATATATTATGGTTAGATTTCCACATGAAAATGGGTAGTAATCATGGGTTGAGATGCAAAACCTAGGGTTTAATAAAAATGCGATTTTACCACGAAAATACTTATTAAAATTAGTGAAAATCATTTATTATGTTCCTAAGGTTATGGGTAATAACTTTCTTTAAATATTTCCTTAATCCGGGCATTTGGGCCCGGGGGGTGAATTTTAGGAATTTTGAAATTTTGGTTGGGTAATCACTTTAATAGTGGAGATATGAACTTTTGAGCATAGATTGATCGATTTATATAATGTTTGGCTAGTTCCGAGTCGTTTGGCATCAAATTTGGACGTTTGAGCGTATTCTTGAATTGGGAAGTAAGTTGTGAGACGAGGTAAGTCACTTTTCTAACCTTGTAAGAGGGAACTTACCCCATAGGTTAACTTAATTAATATGTGTTGTTAATTGTGGGGGGCTACGTACGCACGAAGTGACGAGAGTCCATACGTAGCTACTATTCCTGTTTATGTCTAGGTAGTTTTAGGTTTACACCATGCTTGTGGACACGAATTGTCTTTATTTTGAAAAGAATCAAGAAAGGGTTCTGATTTATTGATAAATTTATATTTGATTGCGTCGCATGTATGATTCGCGAGCGGGGTATTAGATACATCTATGGTTCGCGCCGTTCGACCCTCGACAGTGCACAATTTACAATTATGTTGGATCGGGCCGAACGTCCTCGGTGGTATTAGTGTGTGATAATAGAACTCGAAGTTCCTTTCATAATCGGTATAAATTTATTGTTTGTGTGATCATATATTTTAAAGGAATGAAGTGATTCAAGCTCTTAAATATTTCTGAAGACTTGTTCGGTTATTTCTTGTTCTGAGTCTTATTGATGTATATCATGCTTAATTAGAATTTCATATTATCATGTTATTGGCCCTAGTAAGTGTCGGAGTCGACCCCTCGTCACTACTTCTTCGAGGTTAGGCTAGATACTTACTTGGAACATATTATTTATGTACTCATGCTACATTTCTGTACTTTATTGTACAGGATCTGAGACATGTGCATCTAGTTACCAGTCTGGTGTGCAGATTTGATCCCCATCTTGAGACTTCACGGTGAGCTTCCTTCCGAGCCGTTCTGCAACAACTAGGGTCTCCCTTATGTTTTATGTTTCTGTCTATTTCCTTTCTGACCACAAGCTAGTGTTCTATTGTATATTCTATTAGATTGCCCACATACTTGTGACATCGGGTCTTGGCACACACACTAGTAGACTTATGATTTTGGATTTGTTAACATGATTACGATTTGTACTTGTTTGCTTCCGTTTAATTATGTCACACTCGCAAATTTCTAAATCTCTTTAACAAATAAGGAAATGTTATCCACTTAGTATTTTATTTAAATGGGAATGATTGGTTTGATTAGTGTTGGCTTCCCTAACAATGGTGTTGGGCGCCATTACGGCCTAAGATGGAATTGGGTCGTGACAACATGGTACTAGAGCACTAGGTTCACGTAGGTCTCACAAGTTATGGGGAGACCTAGTATAGTCTTGCGGATCAGTGCGGAGACGTTCGTTCTTATCTTCGATAGGCTATAGGGTCTTAGGAAACTACTCTTCATTCATCTCCTATCGTGCAGTTGGTGGTATACTAAAACCCTTTCTCTCATTCTCTCACCGATAGTGAGGACGCGTACGGCAGACATTCCACACTCGAGAGGAGATGCTCCCCCTGTTGCTAGAGGCCAAAGCAGAGGCCGGAGGAAGGAACCAGCCCGAGGTACTGGACGAGGGCGTCCTAGAGCTACCCCAGTAGCACCACCAGCGAATCCAGTGGAGGATCCCATCAATGAGGAGTTGGGCGAGGTGCCCGCGACAGAGCCTGCCCCGGTAGATTTCATGTCAGCACCGAGTTTCCAAGAGGTCATGGGTCATATACTGTGGTTCATGGACACTAGGACTCAGACTGGTTTATTTCCAGCAGACCCAGCCATATCTCAGGCGTGAAGGGGAGCACATACCCCTACTGCCCAGGCTTCGGGGCATAAAGCTCCAGTATATCAGACTCCGGGGCATAAAGCTGCAGTATATCAGACTCCGGGTACACTGCCCGTGGACGGAGCCCAACAAGTTGCAGCGGTTGCACCTTAGCCTAGATCAACTGCGGACGATGATCCGCAGATGCTATTGGACAGATGGAGTAGGCTACACCCTTCTATCTTTGGGGGTGAGCAGCATGAGGATCCCCAGGACTTTATTGACCGGTGGAGGGACAGACTGCACAACATGAGGATATTGGAGTCCTATGGGGTGGATTTCACTACTTTCCAGCTGGAGGGCAGGGCCCGTAGATGGTGGTAGTCTTATCTACTTAGCAGACTAGCAGGTTCTCCTTCCATGACTTGGGACCATTTTACGGAACTTTTCTTGGACAGGTATATTCCACCCTCTCAGAGGGAACAATTGTGAGGTCAGTTCGAGCAGCTCGAGCAGGGTCAGATGTCATTGACCGATTATGAGGCGAGATTCTCTGAGTTGTCTCGCCACGCACTTATGATACTTCCTACCGACGTAGAGCGAGTGCGGATATTTGTTGCGGGGTTGCACCCTGGTATTCGGGCTAGTATGGCCCGAGAGGTTAAGAAAGGTACTGATTATAAGCTAGTAGTGGAGATTGCTCGGAGGATTGAGGGCTACCGCCATAGGGGAAGAGAGAAGATGCAGTAGGACAAGAGGACCCATTTCTATGGAGAGTTTAGAGGTGCCTCAGCTAGGGTCAAACGTCAGTTTGGGAGGGGTCAGCCTAGCAGGCCCACATATCCAACACCACCACCTCCCCGGGGTGCTCTAGTGCGACCCTATTTTAGTCTCATGCGGAAGAGTTCATATCGCCCACCAGCCATCCATAGTTCTTCTAGTGGGTATTTAGGACATCAGGGTCAGACTTCGGGGCACCAGTCTATGGTACCGAGAGATTGTTACGAGTGTGGGGATCTAGGTCACATGAAGAGAACCTGTCCCAAACTTTGGTGAAAGGCAGTACAATAGGTTTATCAGCCCATGATTGCAGCACCAGCCGTCTGACCGCCTAGAGGTGCAGGACAGACGGGAAGAGGTCATCCTAGAGATGGAGGCCAGGCATGGGGAGGTCAGCCAGTTATTGTTCAGCCAGGTGGAGGCCATCCAGGCGGCACTCCAGCTAGATTCTACGCTTCTCTGTCAAGACCAGATGCAGTGGCCTCAGATGCCGTGATCACAGGTATTATTTCTGTCTGCGGTAGGGATGCTTCGGTATTATTTGATCCAGGGTCTACCTATTCATATGTATCATCATTGTTTGCTTATTTCCTGGATATTCCTCGTGAGTCCTTGGGTACTCCTGTTTATGTGTCCACTCCTGTGGGCGACTCTGTGGTTGTGGATAGGATCTATCGGCCCTGTGTGGTCATATTTTGTGGTTACAAGACTAGAGCGGACTTTCTGGTACTTGATATGACTGACTTTGAGGTCATCGTGGGGATGGACTGGTTATCCCCATATCACGCCATCCTTGATTGCCATGCCAGGACTGTTACCTTAGCAATACCAGAGTTGCCTAGATTGGAGTAGAAGGTTTCGTCTGTCAGTAAATCTAGTCGGGTTATCTCTTTTTTGTGAAGGCTCGACATATGGTCAAGAAGGATTGTTTGGCTTATCTAGCCTATGTTCGGGATACCACCACAGAGTCTCCGACGATTGATTCAGTGTCAGTAGTCCGGGAGTTTGTCGATGTGTTTCCTTCTGACCTTCCAGGCATGCCACCAGATCTTGATATTGATTTCTGTATTGACATGGCTCTGGGTACCCAGCCTATATCTATCCCACAGTACCGTATGGCTCCAAAAGAGTTGAAAGAGCTGAAGGAGCAGCTCGAAGAGTTGTTAGCAAATGTGTTTGTCAGACCAAGTATAACACCTTGGGGTGCACCAGTGTTATTTGTGAAGAAGAAAGATGGAACTATACGGATGGGCATTATGAGTTTCTAGTGATGTTCTTCGGCTTGACCAATGCCGCAATGGCGTTAATGGATTTGATGAACAAGGTGTTCATGCCTTATATTAATTCGTTTGTCATTGTCTTCATTAATGACATCTTGATCTACTCAGGTAGCCTGGGGAGCATGAGCAGCATTTGAGAGTAGTGCTCCAGACCTTGCGGGAACAGAAGTTTTTGCTATGTTCTCCAAGTATAGGTTTTGGTTAGATTCTGTGGCATTATTGGGGCATGTCGTATCAGGCGAGGGTATTAAGGTGGACCCCAAGAATATTGAGGCAGTTCAGAGTTGGCCTCATCTTACTTCGGCGACTGAGATCAGGAGTTTCTTGAGGCTAGCAAGTTATTATCGCTGATTTGTGGAGAGCTTCTCATCCGTTGCAGCACCTTTGACTAGATTGACCAGAAGGGTGCTCCATTTTGTTGGACCGCTGATTGTGAGGCGAACTTTCAGAATCTCAAGGCAGCTTTGACTACAACACTTGTTCTAGTGTTGTCTTCCGGTTAGGGGATGTATACGGTGTATTGCGACGCTTCAGGCATTGTCTGGGGATGTGTATTGATGTAGGAGGGGCGAGTTATGACATATGCTTCTCGTCAACTGAAGCCCCATGTGAAAAATTATCCTGTGCACCATTTAGAGTTGGCCGCGATTGTTCATACTCTTAAGATCTGGGGGCATTATCTATATGGGGTGCCTTGTGAGGTTTACACTGATCACCGCAGTTTGCAGCACTTGTTCAAGCAAATGGATCTCAATTTGAGGCAGTGCAGATGGCTTGAGTTGCAGAAGGACTATGACATCATTATTCTTTATCATCCGGGCAAGGCGAATGTAGTCACGGATGCCTTGAGCAGGAAGGCAGAGAACATGGATAGCTTGGCATTCATTTCAGCAGAGGATAGGCCACTAGTTTTGGACATTCAGTCCTTAGCCAACAGACTTGTGAGGTTGGATATTTCAGAGCCTAGCCGACTTCTTGCATGTGTTGTTGCTCAGTCTTCACTATTGGGGCAGATCAAGGCTCGACATTTTGATGATCCACACTTGGCAGTTCTTAGGGAGACAGTTCTACAGGGTGTTGCCAAGAAGGTTTCTATTGGAGATGATGGTGTCCTGCGACTCCGGGGTCGCCTATGTGTTCCTAATGTCGATGGCTTGAGGGAGAGGATCCTTGAGGAGGCACACAATTCTCGATTTACCATTCATCCAGGTGCTCAGAAGATGTATCAGGACCTGAGACAACATTATTGGTGGCGGCCAATTAAGAAATACATATTTGAGTATGTACTTAGGTGCCTAAATTTCCAGCAGGTTAAGTATGAGCACCAAAGGCCAGGTGGCTTACTCCAGCAGATGACTATACCGGAGTGGAAATCGGACCGCATTGCTATGGACTTCGTAGTTGGGTTGCCGCGGACCTTATGGAAGTTCGTTGTAGTTTGGGTCATTGTTGATAGGTTGACCAAGTCAGCACACTTCGTTCCAGTTGCAACTACTTATACTTCAAACAGGTTGGCCAAGATTTATATTCGGGAGATAGTTCGGTTGCACGATGTGCCTGTTTTCATCATATCAGACAGAGGCCCTAGGTGCACTTCACATTTCATGAGAGCCGTACAGAGTGAGTTGGGGACCCGTGTACAGCTCAACATTGTGTTTCATCCACAGACTGCTGGGTAGTCAGAGCGGATAGTCCAGATCTTGGAGAACATGCTCAGAGCATGTGTGATTGACTTTGGGGGATAGTGGGATCAGTTCTTGCCTTTGGCCAAGTTTGCTTACAACAACAGTTATCAGTCCAGCTTCGAGATGGCTCCATTTGAGTCTTTATATAGTCGGTGATGTCGTTCTCCTATCGGGTGGTTTGAGCCCGGCGAGGCTAAGTTATATGGTATTAATTTGGTGAAGGATGCCTTGGAAAAGGTAAAGTTGATTCAGGAGCGACTTCGCACAACACATTCCAGACAAAAGAGTTACGTGAATCAGAAGGCGCGTGATGTGTCATTTATGGTAGGCGAGAGGGTTCTCTTGAAAGTCTCATCGATGAAGGGTATTATAAGATTCGGGAAGAAGGGCAAGTTGAGCCTCAGGTTTATAGGCCCATTCGAGGTGTTGAGGTGAGTTGGGGAGGTTGCTAATGAACTTTATTTACCACCCAGCCTATCAGGGGTTGATCCGGTTTTTCACGTGTCTATGCTCCGGAGGTATCACGCCGACTTGTCACATGTGTTAGACTTCAGCACTATTCAGCTAAATGAGAGCTTGGGTTATGAGGAAGAGCAGATGCCATTGTTTCTAGACAGGATCGCCAGTTGAGATCCAAGAGGATTTCCATGGTAAAGGTCCAGTAGAGGGGCCAACCTGCTGAGGAGGTGACCTTGGAGTCAGAGGAGGACATGCGGTGCAGATATCCACACTTATTTAGCACTTCACGTATGATTCTAAACCCGTTTGAGGATGAACATTTGTTTAAGAGGTGGAGAATATAACGATCCGACCGATCGTTTTGCTTTCTAAAAACCCGTTCCCCTAAATAAGACTTCCCATAGATGTTTTTACTGTTTATGACTTGCGGGTATGGTTAGTTAGGGATTTGGAAGGGTCCGTGTTGAAATCGGAACACTTGGTTCCTTAAGGTTGGCTTAACAAGCCAAGTTTGACTTCGGTCAACAATTTGAGTAAACGACCCCGGAATCTGGATTTGACGGTCCGAATAGGTTTGTGTGATGATTTCGGACTTGGGCGTATGTTCGGATCGGGTTTTGGATGACCCGGAAGCGTTTTGGCGCCTAATAGTGAAAGTTGGTTATTTAAAGGCTTTAGAAGTTCTTTAAATTTGGTTTGGAGTGGTTTTGGTGTTATCGAGGTCCTAACAGAATTCCGAGATAGGGAATAGTTCTGTAATGTCATTTAAGACTTGCACGTACAATTTGGTGATATTCCGAGTAGTTTAAGTACGTTTAGGCGCATTGGAAGTAAATTGAAGAACTTGAAGTTCTTAAGTTTGATTCAATTGGCTTTGGGGTGCGATTCATAGTTTTAATGTTGGTTCGGGCATTCCGAGAGTTCGATCTAGTCTGTTTTATGATTCCAAACTTGTTGGTAAGTTCGAGTGGGGCCCCGGGGTCCCCGAGTGTTAATTGGACGAGGCTTGGACCAAGATGAGAATTTGGAGCACCAGTTGATGCACCAGATCTGTCAAAACCCCACCTATGCTTGGTCATCCACAGGTGCGAGCTCGCAAGTGCGGGCCAAGCCTCGCAGAAGCGGCCAAAGGATGGCAGCAGCAAAAGCGGGTACCCGTCCGCAGAAGCGATCCCAGCCGGCCCAATGAATTACTCTGAAGCGGACCCTTGTCCGCAGAAGCGAGGGCGCAAGTTCGACCCTATGACCGCAGGTGCGGAAACAGCTGGTGGCAGTGAACCTCATTTATTACGGGTTAGGACTATATTTATGACATTTTTCTTCCACTCTTATGCGATTTGAGAGCTTCTAAGGAGGGAACTAGCCTTGTGAGGTAAGTAATTTCTTTTAAAAATGAGTGTAATACATATATTATGGTTAGATTTCCACATGAAAATGGGTAGTAATCATGGGTTGAGATGCAAAACCTAGGGTTTAATAAAAATGCGATTTTACCATGAAAATACTTATTAAAATTAGTGAAAATCATTTATTATGTTCCTAAGGTTATGGGTAATAACTTTCTTTAAATATTTCCTTAATCCGGGCGTTTGGGCCCGGGGGGTGAATTTTAGGAATTTTGAAATTTTGGTTGGGTAATCACTTTAATAGTGGAGATATGAACTTTTGAGCATAGATTGATCGATTTATATAATGTTTGGCTAGTTCCGAGTCGTTTGGCATCAAATTTGGACGTTTGAGCGTATTCTTGAATTGGGAAGTAAGTTGTGAGACGAGGTAAGTCACTTTTCTAACCTTGTAAGAGGGAACTTACCCCATAGGTTAACTTAATTAATATGTGTTGTTAATTGTGGGGGGCTACGTACGCACGAAGTGACGAGAGTCCATACGTAGCTACTATTCCTGTTTATGTCTAGGTAGTTTTAGGTTTACACCATGCTTGTGGACACGAATTGTCTTTATTTTGAAAAGAATCAAGAAAGGGTTCTGATTTATTGATAAATTTATATTTGATCGTGTCGCATGTATGATTCGCGAGCGGGGTATTAGATACATCTATGGTTCGCGCCGTTCGACCCTCGACAGTGCACAATTTACAATTATGTTGGATCGGGCCGAACGTCCTCGGTGGTATTAGTGTGTGATAATAGAACTGGAAGTTCCTTTCATAATCGGTATAAATTTATTGTTTGTGTGATCATATATTTTAAAGGAATGAAGTGATTCAAGCTCTTAAATATTTCTGAAGACTTGTTCGGTTATTTCTTGTTCTGAGTCTTATTGATGTATATCATGCTTAATTAGAATTTCATATTATCATGTTATTGGCCCTGGTAAGTGTTGGAGTCGACCCCTCATCACTACTTCTTCGAGGTTAGGCTAGATACTTACTGGGTACATATTATTTATGTACTCACGCTATACTTATGTACTTAATTGTACAGGATCTGAGGCAGGTGCACCTGGTTACCAGTCTGGTGCGTAGATTTGATCCCTATCTCGAGACTTCACGGTGAGTTGCCTTTCAAGCTGTTATGTAGCAGCTAGAGTCTCCCTTATGTTTTATTTTTTTGTCTATTTCCTTTCAGACAGTAAGCTAGTGTTATTTGTATATTCTACTAGATTTCCCACATGCTTGTGACACCAGGTCTTGGAACACACACTAGTAGACTTATGATTTTGGATTTGTTTACATGATTACGATTTGTACTCGTTTGCTTCCGTTTAATTATGTCACATTCGCAAATTTCTAAATCTCTTTAACAAATAAGGAAATGTTATCTACTTAGTATTTTATTTAAATGGGAACCATTGGTTTGATTAGAGACTAACAATGGTGTTAGGCGCCATTGCGACTGAAGATGGAATTGGGTTGTGACACGTTCCCAGAAGATTTATTTCATATTTGAAGGCCCATCGGATTATTGGGAAGGGTTGTTTATCTTATTTGGGCTTTGTGAAGGATGTTGGTGTTGATACTCCTAGTATTGATTTTGTTCCATTGGTGCGAGATTTCCCGAATGTTTTTCCTGCAGACTTGCCGAGCATGCTACCTAACAGGGATATAGACTTCGGTATTGACTTGGTACCGTGCACTCAACCCATTTATATTCCACCGTATCGTATGGCACCGATTGAGTTGAAGCAATTGAAGGAGCAGCTTCAGGAGCTTCTTGATAAGGAGTTTATTAGGATTAGTGTGTCACCTTGGGGTGCACCTATTCTATTTGTGAAGAAAAAGTATGGTACTATGCGGATATTCGTTGATTACATACAGTTGAACAAAGTTACAATCAAGAAAAAGTATCCTTTGCCGCGCATTGATGATCTATTTGACCAACTTCAGGTAGCGAGGGTGTTATTTAGGATTGACTTAAGGTCTGGGTATCACCAGTTGAAGATTCGGGACTCGGATATTCTAAAGACAGCATTCAGGACTTGTAATGGTCATTATGAGTTCCTCGTAAGGTCTTTTGGGCTGACCAACACCCCAGCATCATTCGTGCATCTGATGAACAGTGTATTTCAGCCTTATCTTGACTCGTTTGTCAGTGTTCATTGATGATATTTTGCTGTACTCTCGTATCTAGGAGGAGCATACCTAGTATTTGAGGATTGTGTTGCAGTGGTTGAGGGAGGGGAAGCTTTATGCCAAGTTCTCCAAATATGAGTTTTGGCTTATTTTAATGGCGTTCTTGGGGCACGTGGTGTCCAGCGAGGGGATTCAGGTAGATCTGAAGAAGATAAAGGCGGTTCAGAGTTGGTCCAGAGCATCCTCAGCTACGGAGATTCGGAGCTTTCTCTGCTTGGCAAGTTATTATCGTCATTTCGTGGAGGGTTTCTCGTCTATTGCTTCGCCATTGACCAAATTGACCCAGAAGGGTGCTATTTTCAGGTGGTCGGATGAGTGTGAGGAGAGCTTTCAGAAGCTCAAGAATGCCTTGACCACCGCTCCAGTTCTAGATTTGCCTTCAGCTTCAGGCTCTTATAAAGTCTATTGTGATGCTTCTCTGATTGGTATTGGATGTGTCTTGATGCAGAAGGGTAGAGTGATTGCTTATTCTTTGCGTCAATTGAAGCCTATGAGAAGAACTACCATGTCCATGATTTAGAGTTGGCTGCCATCGGTCATGCATTAACGATTTAGAGGCATCATCTATATGGTGTGTCTTGTGAGGTGTTTATAGATCATCGCAGTCTCCAGCACTTGTTCAAATAGCAGGATCTAAATTTGATGCAGCGGAGATGGTTGGAGCTGCAAAAGGACTATTATATCACTATTATATATCTTCCCGGGAAGGCCAATATGGTGGCCGATGCCTTGAGCAGAAAGGTGGTGAGTATGGGTAGCCTTGCATTCATTCTTGTTGGCAAGAGACCTCTTGCAGTTGATGCTTAGGCCTTGGCCAACCAGTTCGTGAGATTAGATGTCTCGAAGCCCAGTCGGATTCTAGCTTGTGTGGTATCTCGATCTTCCTTATATGATCGCATCACAGAGCGCCAATATGATGATCCTTATTTGCTTGTCCTTTAGGACACGGTCCAGCACGGTGATGCCAGAGATGTTACTATTGGGGATAATGGGGTATTGAGGATGCATGGTCGGATTTGTATGCCTAATGTAGATAGGCTACGTGTGTTGATTCTTAAGGAGGCCCACAGTTTGCGGTATTCCATTCATCCGGGGGACGCGAACATGTACCAGGACTTGAGGTATCATTATCAGTGGAGAAGAATGAAGAAGGATATAGCAGGGTTTCTAGCTCGGTGCCTCAATGTCAACAGGTGAAGTATGAGCATCAGAGACCGGGTGGATTACTGCAGAGGTTAGAGATTCCAGAGTGGAAATGGGAGCAGATCACCATGGATTTTGTAGTTGGGCTCCCACGGACTTCGAAGAAGTTTAATGCTATTTGGGTGATTGTGGATCGGCTAACCAAGTCCGCACACTTCATTCTAGTTGGGACTACTTATTATTCAGAGCAGTTGGCTGAGATTTACATCCGAGAGATTGTTTGCCTTCACGGTGTGCTAGTGTCTATCATTTCAGATCGGGGCACGCAGTTTACATCGCACTTTTGGAGTGCCATGCAGCGAGAGTTGGGCACCCAGGTTGAGTCGAGCACAACATTTCACCCTCAGATGGACGGACAGTCCAAGTGCACTATTCAGATATTGGAGGACATGCTACGCACTTGTTTGATTGATTTTGGGGGTTCGTGGGATCGGTTTCTGCCACTCGCAGAGTTTGCCTATAACAATAGTAACCAATCATGCATTTAGATGGCTCTGTATGAGGCTTTGTATGAGAGACGGTGTAGATATCTGGTGGGTTGGTTTGAGCTGAGTGAGGCTAGGCTAATGGGTACGGACTTGTATCAGTATGCTTTGGACAAGGTTAAATTGATTCAGGGGCATCTTCGCACGGCGCAATCTAGACAGAAGAGATATGCCGATAGAAAGGTCCGTGATGTTTCTTACATGGTTGGGGAGAAGTGCTGCCCAAGGTTTCACCCATGCAGGGTGTTTGAAGTTCGAGAAGATGGGCAAGTTAAGCCCTCCGTATATTGGGCCATTTGAGGTACTTTGGAGGATTAGGGAGGTTGCTTACAAGCTTGCCTTGCCACCTAGTTTGTTGAGTGTGCATCTAGTATTTCATGTTTCTATGCTCCGGAAGTATGTTGGCGATCTGTCTCATGTTTTGGACTTTAACACAGTTCAGTTGGATGGTGGTCTGACTTATGATGTGTAGCGGGTGGTCATTTTGGATCGGTAGGTTCGAAAGTTGAGGTCACAAGACATAGCTTCAGTGAAGGTGCAGTGGAGAGGTCCGCCAGCTGAGAAGGCTACTCGGGAGACCGAGCGGGAGATTTGTAGAAGATATCTATACCTATTTGAGACTCCAGGTATATTTCTAGACCCGTTCGAGAATGAACGTTAGTTTAAGAGGGGGACGATGTAACGACCTGGCCTGTCGTTTCGAGATTTGTAGCCCCGTTCCCCCATTTACTATTCATTTTGTACTTTATAGTTATTATGTGACTTGCCAGGGTCATCGGTTCGGGTCCGGAGAGATTTTAGAATGATATGAGACACTTAGTCTCAAGTTTGAAAACTTATGTTAAAATGATTGACCGGATGTTGATCTATGTGTTAACGACTCTGAAATAGAGTTTTGATGGTTCTGTTAGCTCCTTTGGGTGATTTTGGACTTAGGAGCGTGTCTGGATTGTGATTTAGAGGCCCGTAGTGGAATTATGCTTGAAATGGCGAAAGTTGAAATTTGTAAAGGCCTGTAGTGGATTCCGATTCCGGAAGTTGGATTAGATCGGTGGTGTCATTTGTGACTTGTGTGCAAAATTTTGGGTCAATCGGACGTGATTTGATAGGTTTCGACAACGTTCGAAGACATTGAAAGTTCAAAGTTCATTAGGCTTGAATCTATGTGCGACTCATGTTTTTGATGCTGTTCGTGGTGATTTGAGGTCTTGACTAAGTGTGTATCGTGTATTAGGACTCGTTTGTATGTTTGGTTGAGGTCCCGGGGGCCTCGTCTTGATTTCGGATGGTTAGCGGATCGAAAAAGGGACTTAGTGCATTGCTGAAGCTAGAGCTCTTCTAGTATGATCGCACCTGTGAGGGGTTGGCCGCAGGTGCGAGGGGTTAACTGCATCTGCGAGCCCGTAGGTGCGAGCGAGGGTCCACAAATGCGGAGTTGAGGGAGAGGCATGTTTCCACATAAGCAAATACAAGGCCGCAGAAGCAACTTCGTAGGTGCGAAACTTGGAGCGTAGATGCGGGCCTGGGGGGTTTAAGTGATTTCCGCAGAAGTGGAGGATTTACCGCAGGTGCGGATATTTGGCCGCATGTGCAAAAGGCCTGGGCAGAATGTTTAAAAACAAAAGTTCGCGATTTTGGCTTCATTTTAACATTTTGCGCTCTGGTTTTGGCTATTCTTGAGAGGATTTTCGAGGGGATTCTTGAGGTAAGTCCATTGTGCTCGTTTTGATCCATAATCTTGTTTCCACATTGATTTTTCCCCCTAGTTGGTGTGTATTTAAGGTGTAAATTGGGGGTTTGAGGCTAGGGATTTGGAGGGTTTGATTTGGGGATTTGGGTGACGACTTATGACAAAATTGGTATGGTTGAACTAGTTGTTAGATGGGCTTTCGGGTATTGTGACTTTTGTCGGGTTTCGACGCATGGGCCCGGGGGAAGCTTTGAGTTGATTTCTGATTTTTGATTAATAACTTCGTGTTTTTCGAGTAAAATTGATTCCTTTAGCCCATGCTAATTGTATTGTACTGTTTGTGGCAAGATTCGGGACATTTGGAGGCCGATTTGTGAGGCAAAGGTGTGTTGGAGTAGAGATTTGCTCAGATTAAGGTAAGTAAGAGTTCTAAATCTGGTTCTAAGGGTCTGAAACCCCGGATTATGTGACATGTGAATGGTTTTGAGGTAACATGCATGCTAGGTGACGGGCGTGTGGGTGCACACCGTAGGAACTATGACTATGTCAAATTCCATGAAACTGTGTAGTTGAATAATCTGTTGTTATCTGTACATTCTCCATGTATTAGAGAAATTGAACGACAAATCATGTTAGAAATCAATTTTAGACTACGTGTTGGCACTGTAGGGAGCCACAGAGGTCGTGTACATGTTGAATTATCTGCTAAATTGCTGTTTGTACTCAATCATAGTTGATTTGTTCATTATTGATGCGTCATATCATTATTGTCTGGGTTGCTTATCATGCTTTCTGAGAGCCCGATAGACTGGAGAGGTTGATGACTGAGTGAGGCCGAGGGCCTGATTGTGAGGATGTTTATTTGATCGGGCTGCACGCCGCATCATGTTTCACTAATATATTCCATGATTGGCTTGTTACAGCGCTTGGGCTGAAGGAGCCCCTCCGAAGTCTATACACACCCCAAGTGAGCGCAGGTACCTACTAAGTGCGAGTGCTGAGTGCCGAGTGCTGAGTGATTGAGAGGAATGAGTGATTGTGAGGAAAGAGTGATTGTAAGGTTGGAGTGTGTGGGAGGACTGCTTCACTGTTCCCCTGAGAGGATGCATTTGACTTTTATTTCTATTGCACTTCAGTTTCCATATATCACTGTCTTGAAATTTCTGAGAGATATTATCTTCAATTTCAGTTGTACTCGACATGAATTAACTGCTTTGGCCTTAATTGTCGAACTTGAAAAGATTTCTACTTTCCTATGTTAAGATTACTGAAAATGAACTATAATGGTAAAGCTCGTCACTACTTTTAGTTCTTTATTTAGTCTTGTTACCTACTGAGTTGGTTGTACTCACGCTACACCTTGCACTGCCTAGCGTTTCGCAGACCTTGTCCCTCCTTCCCTATCTTTCTGCTTATTGTATTTAGTTTCACACTATTATAGACTGTGTTTTCCGGACTTGTGATGTATAGATGCTCATGTACTCTGTGACACCCCAATAGTTGGGAACTTCCACGTTGTGTTTTTGGTTTCTATCACTGTTTATGAGAACTTTTATTGTTAAAGATATTTTAATTTGTTTTCTGTTAGAAGTGTTGGAAATATTTTTGAAATGTCAGCTTGCCTAGTGGCACGATAGGCGCCATCACAATAGGTTACGATTTTGGGTCGTGACATTATAATATCCGACTCTATGTCTCTCTCTTCCCCTCCACATGACTAAAGGGGAAAATGGGTATGTATTTTGAACTGAACTAAAACTGTATCCCCTAGAGTTGAATTGAATATTTGCTAAGTGATGATGCCACTAGTTGGGAGAAACAACCATTGATTGACTCATCCTTCTTTCTGCTTAGGTTTTACATCTAAACTTGTCATGACCCAATTTATCCTATAGGCGGTGATGGCGTCCAACGTCGCATCTAGACAAGACAACGGTGAACTAACTACGTGATTACTCCTTTTAATATGTTTCCAAGTAATTAAATTCTATTTATTAAGAGATTTAAGAAGTAGAAAGTTTAATAAATAAAACGAAAGCAACTAAGTGAGATCATAGATATATAAGTACTCCAAAACCATAAAGTCTACTAGAATGTGTACCAAGGCCTGGTGTCACAAGTATATGAGCAGTAGTAGAATATACAAAACACTAACTACCGTCTGAAATAAAATAGACAGAAAATAAATACAAAAGAGAGGCTCTAGGTGCTGCAGAACGGCTCAAGAAGCAGCTCACCAGTAGGCCTCAGGGTATCGGGGATGTGCGCCGGTGTGACAGCCAGATGCACCTGCCTCAGATCCTGCACGGTTAGTGCAGAAGTGTAGCGTGAGGACATAAACAATATGTACCCACTAAGTATCAAGTCTAAAATCGAAGAAGTAGTGACGAGGGGTCGATATCGACACTTACTATGGGCTAACAGTAAAGAAACTTACTATAAAGTCTAAGCATAGGTTATGTAAATAATAATAATAACTCAATAATAAGAAGGAGGTAAAGTAAATAATTATTTCACACATGGTAAGTCAAAAATAAATTTTTCTCTTATATAATTTTAGCCCCTCAAGCCAGGAAAAGATATCAAATATATAATTAAACTTCAAGTGTTATCACGAATGATTATGCCGAGGTCGTACGGCCAGATCCAAAATAATGTGTACACTATCGAGGGTCGAGCGACATGAACCATACATGCATCTATCTACTGCCGAGGCATTCGGCCCGTTCCGCAAGAAGAGAGGATACTTTATAAACAACCGATTTAAGAACTAATACAAGGCTAATGTACAACGAAACACAATTTTTATTAACGGTCTACTATCTCGCCAAAACTCACGTAAGTGAAATTCGGTCTTTTACAATTCCTCTATCAAGTTCCAATATAATTTAGGCACTTTAATTAACATGTAGGGTGCAAACATTACAAGTATTTCATGACCCGGGTCTTAAACTACCTGGACATAAGCATAGTTAGTAGCTATGCACGAAATCTTATCACCTCGTGCATACATAACCCCTACAATTAGAAGCAAATAGCAATTTAAAGCACATATGGGGTAAATTCCATTTTACAAGGTTAGGTAAGAGACTTACCTTGTCTCGAAACTCGATACGAACGTACGCCCAAGTCCAAAATCATCATACGAACCTATTGGGACCGTTAAATCCCGATTCCGAGGTCGTTTACTAGAAACATTGAACAAAGTAAAACTTAGCCCCTTTAAAGCCAAACTAAGGAACTAAGTATTCCTATTTCAACCCGAACCATTCCAAATCCCGAACTAATCATCCACGTGAGTCATAAAACGGTAAAAGTACATACGTGGAGTCTTATTTAGGGGAACAGGAATCTAGGAAGCAAAACAATCGGTCGGGTCGTTACATTCTCCACCTTTTAAACAAATATCCATCCTCGAAAGGGTCTAGAATCATACCTCGAGTGCTGACTAGGTGTGGATATCTACTTCGCACGTCCTCCTCGGCCTCCCTAGTCGCCTCCTCGATTGGTTGGCCGATCCATTGAACTATTACCTCATAAATTTTCTTGGACCTCAGCTGGCAAACCTTCCCGTCAACAATGGCAACTGGCTCCTCCTCGTAACCCAGTGTCTCATCTAGCTGAACCGTGTTGTAGTCTAACACATATGCCCTGTGAACATGATACCTCTGGAGCATAAACACGTAGAAAACTGGATGACTCCCGATAGACTGGAAGGAAAATCAAGCTCATAAGGTAACCTCCCCAACTCGCCTTAATAACTCAAATGGAACTATAAACCTTAGGCTCAACTTGACCTTCTTTCCTAACCTCATGATTCGCTTCATCGCTGAGACCTTCAAGAGAACCTTCTCGCCCACTATAAATGATAAATCACGCGCCTTCTGATCCACGTAACTCTTATGTCCGGATTGTGCTGTGTGAAGTCGCTCCTGAATCAACTTTAGCTTTTCCAAGGGATCCTTCACTAAATCAGTACCATATAACTAAGCCTCGCCGGGCTCAAACCATCCGATGGGCGAATGAAATCTTTGACCATATAATGCCTCAAATGGAGCCATCTCGATGTTGGACTGATAACTATTGTTGTAAGCGAACTCGGCCAAATGCAAGAATCGATCCCACTACCCTCTGAAGTCAATCACACATGCTATGAGCATACCCTCTAGGATCTAAACTGTCCGCTCCGATTCCCCGTCAGTGTGCGAATGAAAGGTTGTGTTGAGCTCTACCCGGGTCCCTAACTCACTGTGTACTACCCTCCAGAAATGCAAAGTAAACTGAGGGCATCTGTCTTATATAATGCTGACAAGCACACCGTGGAACCGAACAATCTCCTAAATGTAAATCTGAGGCAACCTCTCTAAAGAATATGTGGTAAGAATTGGAATAAAGTGTGCCAACTTGGTCAACCTGTCGGCAATGACCCAAACTACATAAAACATCTGCAAGGTCCACAGCAACCCAACTACGAAATCCATAGTAATGCACTCCCACTTCCACTCAGGTATAGTCATCTGCTGGAGTAGGCCACCTTGCCTCTGATGGTAACCTCTTTACACCACCCTATTGTACAGTCTCTGTGAGAACCAATAAGTGCAGATCATAAAACTGAAGAATCTTGATATGCCCGAATAGTGAAGAATGGGCGACAATGCATGCAAGAACTTGGCTGGGCTCTGAACTATCGAACCTCACAGGTCTATTTTCCAAGGACCGAATGCCCAAAGATAGTCGCCTCTCCTCTGCTAAAATGAATGCCAAACTGTCCATACTCTCCGCCTTTCTGCTCAAGGCATCAGTCACTATATTAGCCTTGCCTGGATGATAAAAGATGGTAATATCATGATCTTTTAGTAACTCAAGCCACCTACGCTGCCTCCAATTGAGATCCCTCTGCTTGTACAAATGCTACATGTTGCGATGATCGGTGTAAACCTCACAGGATAACCCATAAAGATAATGCCTTCACATCTTGAGAGCATGAACAATCGCGGCCAACTCCAAATTGTGTACAAGGTAATTCTTCTCGTGGTGCTTCAGCTGACGTGAAGCATATGAAATAACTCACCCCTCCTGCATCAATACACAACCTAAACCAAAGCGTGAGGCGTCACAATACTCAGTATACATCCCTAAACCAGAAGGCAACAATAACACTCGTCCTAAATTCAATATGGTCTTGAGCTTCTAAAAGCACGCCTCGCAATCATCGGACCATTGGAACGGAGCACCCTTCCGGGTCAATCTAGTCAAAGGTGCCGCAATAGATGAGAAGCCCTCCAAAAACCGACGATAATAACCTACTAACCCCAAGAATCTCCTAATCTCAGTCGTTGTAGTAGGGCGAGGCCAACTCTGAACCACCTCGATCTTCTTGGGATCTACCCTAATACCCTCGCCTGATACAACATGTCCCAAGAATGCCATAGAATCTAACCAGAACTCACACTTGGAGAACTTAGCATATAGCTTCTACTGCCGCAAGGTCTGAAGCACCACTCTCAAATGTTGCGCGTGCTCCTCCATGCTACATGAGTAGATAAAAATGTCATCAATGAAGACAATGAAAAACAAATCAATATATGGCCTGAACTCTCGGTTCATCAAATCCATAAACACCGCTGGAGAGGCAAACCGAAGGACATCACTAGAAACTCATAATGGACATATCTAGTCCGGAAAGCCGTCTTCAGAACATCAGAATCCTGAATCTTCAGCTGATGGTACCCCGATCTCAAGTCGATCTTAGAAAACACCCTAGCACCCTGCAACTGGTCAAACAAATCATCAGTACGTGGAAAAGGGTACTTGTTCTTAATGGTAACTTTGTTCAACTGGCGTTAATCAATGCACATAGGCATATTCCCTTCTTTCTTCTTCACAAATAACACTGGTGCACCCGACACGACACACTTGGTCTGACGAACCCCTTTGCTAGCAACTCCTCAAGTTGTTCCTTCAACTTTTTCGGAGCCATGCGGTACAGTGGAATAGATATAGACCGGGTACCTTTAGCCAAATCAATACAAAAATCGATATCACGATCGGGTGGCATGCTTGAAAGATCAGAAGGAACCACATCGAAGAACTCCCGGACCACAAGCACTGAATCAATCGCCGGAGTCTCTGCAGTATTATCCCAAACATAAGCTAGATAAGCCAAATAACCCTTCTCGACCATTTGTCGAGCCTTCAGAAAAAAGTTAAACTGACTAGATGTACTGACAGATGAACCCTTCCAATCCAATCTAGGTAACTCTGGCATCGCCAAGGTAATAATGTTGGCATGGCAATCCATGCCTAGGATGACCTCAATGTCAGTCATATCGAGCAACAGAAGATCCACTCGGGTCTCATAACCACATAAAGTAACAACTAAGGTCTAATAGGTCCGATCCACAATAACAGAATCGCCTACTGGTGTTGACACATAAATAGGAGTACCCAAGAACTCACGAGGAACTCTTAGAAAAGGAGCAACTCAGATAAAACATATCAATATGTAGACCCTAGATCAAATAATATCAAAGCATCCCTAACACAGACAGAAATAATACATGTGATCACGTCATCTGAGGCTACTGTATCTGGTCTGGCTGGAAAGGAATAGAATATGGCTAGATCACCTACTAGATAGAGCACCTCCTGGCTTGCCTCCACGTCTAGGACGGCCCCTACCCACCTACTCCGTGCCTCTGGCCGCCGGACGACTAGTGGTGCAGCTGGTACTGTAATCATTGATTGCCGACCCTGTTGCACTGCCTTCCCCCAAAGCCTGGGGAAGAACCTCCGCATATGACTAAGATCCTCGCATTCAAAATAACCTCTCGGTATGGTGGATTGTTGACCTACAGTTTGACCCTAATGGCCTGAATACCCACTGGAGGATCCCTGAATTGTTGGTGGGCGGTAGGAACTCTCTAGCATGGCGCTGAAATAAGTTCGCACTAGATCACCTCGAGGAGGCGGTGGTGCTAGATATATGGGCCTGCTAGACTAACCCCTCACAAACTGACCCCTGCCCCCGGCCGGGGCATCACTGAACTCTCCAGAATATTGAAATCGCTTATCTCTTATCACCTTCTCTCGGATCTTCCGAGCTATATCTACAACTAGCCCGTAAGAAGTCCCCATCTCCATCTCTTGAGCCATGGTGGCCTGGATACTAGAGTGCAAACCAACAACAAACCTCTGCACTATCTTTGCATCGGTAAGAAGTATCATAAGTGCATGGCAAGACAACTCAGAGAATCTCGCCTCATACTCGGTCATCGACATCTGTCCCTGCTAAAGCTGCTCAAACTAAAACTGCAACTCTTCCCTCTAAGAGGGTGGAATATATCTGTACAAGAAGAGGCGAGCGAACTGATCCAAAGCCATGGTAGGAGAACCTGTTGGTCTGTCAAGATTATGGGACTGCCACCATCTACGGGCCCTACCCTTCAGCTGAAAGGTAGTAAAGTCCACCCCGTGGGACTCCAATATCCTCATGTTGTGTAGTCTGTCCCTATACCAATCAATAAAATCCTAGGGGTCCTCATGCCGCTCACCCCCAAAGATAGGAGCATGAAGCCTTGTTCATCTGTCCAATAGCTTATGCGGATCGCCGGTCGCAGCAGGTCTGGGATCAGGTATAGCTGCTACAACTGGCTGAGCTCCGCCCATGGTTAGTGCGCCCAGAAGCCGGATATACGGCAACTGCATGCCCTAGAGCCTGAGCGTTAAGGGTCTGTGCTCCCCTTCCCTCCTTAGATGTATTTGGGTCTATTGGAAATAAACCTGCCTAAGTCATAGAATCCATGAACTGCAGCATACGGCCCATGACCTCCTAGAATTCTGTTGTGGACATGAAATCCATCGGGGCTGGCTTTGCTGAAGGAACCTCACCCTACTCCTCAATAATAGGATCATCTATTGGATCCACTGGTGGCATGAATGGAACAACTATAGTACGCCCTCATCCTCTACCACGAGCTGGAGCCCTCTTCGGCCTCTAGCAATAGGGGGAGAAGCGCTTCCATGACCGGGTTAGAGAATAAGAGAACAATACTTAGAACAACATCAATTGCATGATAGTAGATGAAGAAAAAAGTAGTTTCCTAACACCCTATAGCCTCTCGATGATAAGTACGGACGTCTCCGCAACGACCTACAAGACTTTATTAGGCCTGCTCATAACTTGTAAGACCTACATGAACCTAGTGCTCTGATACCATGTTGTCTCGACCCAATTTCTCCTATAGGCCATGTTGGCGCCCAACGTCGCCGCTAGGCAAGCCAACAGTGAACTAACTACGTGATTACTCCTTTTAATAAGTTTTCAAGTAATAAAATTCTATTTATTAAGATATTTAAGAAGTAGAACTTTTAATAAAGAAAACGAAAGAGAGTGAGTGCAATCATAGATATATAAGTACTCCAAAATCATAAAATCTACTAGAATGTGTGCCAAGACCTGGTGTAACAACTGTATGAATACTAGTAGAATATACAAAACTCTAACTAATATCTGAAATAAAATAGACATAAAATAAGTACAAAAGAGAGGCTCTAGGGGCTGCAGAACGGCTCAGGAAGAAGCACACCACTAGGCCGCATAGTATCGGGGATGCGCGCCAGTGAGACCGCCAGATGCACCTTCTTCAGATCCTGCGTGGTTAGTGCAGAAGTATAGCGTGAGAACATAAACAATATGTATGCAGTAAGTATTAAGTCTAACCTCGAAGAAGTAGTGACGATGGGTCGACATTGACACTTACTATGGGCTAATAGTAAAGAAATACAGAAGTTCTAAATAAGCATGTGTTATGTAAATAATAATAATAACTCAATAACAAGCACGAAGTAAAGTAAATAATTCCTTCATCAGCTGGTAAGTCCCAAAGAAATTTCTGTCCTATATAATTTTAGACCCTCAAGCCAGGAAAAGATATCAAATATATAATTAAACTTTGAGTGTTATCACGCACAATGATGCTGAGGTCGTACGGCCCGATCCAAAATAATGTGTACACTTCTGAGGGTCGAGCGGCATGAACCATACATGCATCTATCTATTATCGAAGAGTTCGGACCGCTCCACAAGAAGAGAGGATACTTTATAAACAACCGATTTAAGAGCTAATACAAAGCGAATGTACAATGAAACACAATATTTATTAATGGTCAAGTATCCCGCCGAAACTCAAGTGAAATTCGGTCTTTTACAAGTTAGCTACAAATTTCGTAATTAAAAGTTAGCTACAAATTTTTCATAGTCTGCGGCTAATATCTAATACTTAATGCTATGGAAATTTTATACTATATCTATATTGGAAAAACTTTTGCCACGAAAAATAAATATTGATAGCAAATGATTTTTATACTCTTGTCGTGACAAATAAATTTGTATCAATCTTTATATGGTAGCCACAAAATAATTTAGAGTGGCAAAGATTTAAAATCGTTTTCCACAAAAATTTGAATATGTAACTGCTTTCATATATTAGTTTGTAGCAAAAGTATTTTTCGTTTAGCTACGGACTAAAATTTTTGTGGCTACAAATCAGATAAAAAAGTCGGGGTCAGATTATTTTATTATATTCTAATTTTTTGTAGCGACCCGACTTGTTATTTTAAGAATTTACACTCCGTTCAGTGACTTAAGGTCTCGAACAGCTTCGAAATGTGTATGATGAACCGCGGGTTTGGTCGAGTTTGATTTTCGAAAGATTCGGAATTAAATTGGAAGAACAAATCTTATTTAGGAGCTTAAATGAAAAGAGTTAACCGGAGAGTTGACTTTTGAGCAAACGACCTCGGAATAGAACTTTGAGAGTGTCAATAGCTTCGTATGGTGATTTCGGACTTAGGCGTGTGTCCGGATTTGGATTTGAAAGTCCGTAGGACAATTCGACGCATTTTGGCGAAATAGCCCTATTACATCAGTTATGACTTGTGTGCAAAATTTGAAGATATTCCGAATTGATTTGATACGTTTCAGCGCAAAATATAGAAGTCGGAAGATTTGAAAACTCATAATTCGATTCGATACGCGATTCGTAATTTCAGTGTTGTTTGACATCGTTTGAAATCTTGACTAAATTCGTATTATATTTTGGGACATGTTTGTATATTTGGTTAAAGTTCTGAGTATCTCGGGTGAATTTCGGAAGGCTAACGGAGTTGATTTTTGGACTTGAAGAGCTGCTGGAAATGGGCAGCATCTGTTGGAATCGCACCTGCGAAATTTGGGCGCAGGTGCGACCTCGCAAAAGCGAGGATTTCGTTGCAGAAGCGATCTGGGCAGAACTGGAGGAAGGTCGCAGATGCAGATAGCATTACGCAGGTCCGATGTCTTCTACGCAGAAGCGAAAATTTCATCGCAGGTGCGAGATTTGTGGCTGGGCAGTGATCTTCGCAAAAGCGGGAATTTGCTGGCAAAAGCGAGCACGCAGGTGCGATAAATTTATCCGCAAAAGCGGTTCTGGACAGAATCATAAGGACCAAAAATGGTCATTTCGCCATTTTTCGTTTTGGATTTTTTGAGCTCGGATTTGGGCGATTCGGGAGGGAGTTTTCACAAGCTTGGCTGGGGTAAGTGTTCTATATCCTAAAATGTTTATATTTCATGAATATATAATTATATTTATCATTTAATTCGGATTTTAATGGAAGAAATCAAGATTTTGGCAAAATCTTCCAAAAATAAAAAATTAAGGTTTGGAGG
This sequence comes from Nicotiana tomentosiformis, assembly GCF_000390325.3. NCBI lineage: Eukaryota > Viridiplantae > Streptophyta > Magnoliopsida > Solanales > Solanaceae > Nicotiana > Nicotiana tomentosiformis. The sequence continues at coordinate 109,035,742 of NC_090817.1, read as the reverse complement.
TCGAGTTGTTATTGAAATTTGATAAAATTGGTATGGTTGAACTCGTATCGGAATGAGTATTCGGAGTTCATAAAACGTATGTCGGGTTCCAATGGGCGGGCCCCGCGTTGACTTTTATTGATGTTTTAGAATAAATTTTTAAGTCGACATTTTATTATCAGGAAGGGTGGCTATAGAAGAGATAAGGGTGAATATAAGAGAGATAAGGCTGGCTATAGTAGCGATAAAGATGGCTATTGATATTGTCAGGGCGGAGGGATAAGGGAGGCTATTATAGGAGTGATAAGGGTGGGTATAAGAGAGATAAGGGTGGCTATTGGCAGGGATGATATGTGATGATGTGGAGTGGTTACATTGGTGATTTTTATATGATGTTGTGATTTTACTTGTGTTTATTTTTATACTTTGTGCAATTTATTTTGTTGTTGATAAATTGATAATAGTCTTATTTATGTTAATATTGGGAGCCTGTGGCTATTGCCATGCGAATTATGAAAAGAAATGTGTGCACGAGGTGCCATGAGTAAATAATGATGATATTGGCATGTGAATTGTCCGTGCAGTTGAGATATGAAACATGGGCACGAAGTGCCGGGGAAAATATGATGGTTTTATTATTGGCACGTGAAGTGTCCGTGCAGATGTGATATGAAAAATGGGCACAAGGTGCCGGGAAAATATTATGATTTAATTATGGGCACGAAGTGCCTGAAAAAAATATAAAAGTGGACTGAGACCCGTGTTTACGAAAAATATGAAAAGGGATGAGATCCGTATTTTTATGATTATGAAATGAGGTGTCACGTGGTGACTTTTAATTGAAAGAATTATATTCAAAATATTTATTTGGAAGGAGTTTTATTCAAAAAGTAATATTTGAAGGAAACTATATTTGAAAAAGATTTATTGAAAGAATTATATTTCAAGGAGAGTTATTTGGAAGAATATATGTGAAAAATATTTATTTGAAGCACTTGATTTAATGGGTGTACTTGTATTTATTATTTGTTGAGCGATATTAATGATGTTCTTGTTGTCCTGTTGTGCATATCATTGGTTGATTTGTGTTGCCCTTATTATTATTTATTTCCTATTATTTTGTATATCATATTGCACAGGTTATTAGACTAGTGAGTATTTTGAGTGTATCTCGTCTCTACTCCACTGAGGTTAGTCTTGATACTTATTGGGAACCGACCGTGGTGTACTCATACTGCACTTCTGCACATTTTTGTGCAGAGCCAGGTACTGGAGCTATCGGATTCAGACAGAGTTAAAGTGTTCTCGCAAGGATTTAAGGTAGAGCTACTTGGTCGTCGCAGTTCCTTGGAGTCTTTCCATTTTATTGTACTGTTAATTATCATTCAAACAATATTGTATATTCGATCCTTGAGATCATTTCATGTATTCAGTGAGAGTTCGTGACTCATTATTACTATTCTTGGGAGGTTGTATTAAATTATATGTTTTAAAAAAAAAATAATATGGCTTGAATTGTAATTAAAATCGGCTTACTTAGTCTTAGAGACTAAGTGCCACCTCCGTCGCACACATTAATCTTCATGCATCCAAGAATGAAGCACTCTCCCACGTAATCATTAGACTGAAATAATTAAATAAAATGATCATGTGAAACTTATAAGTGAATCATCAACATAAATATTGATATAGATGCATTTACAGTTAGTTTTCCCGACCCAAAATCCACAGTAGGTCGTGATGGCACCTAACGTCGCTGTCAGGCAAGCCAATAGTGATTGATCAATTTAATTACTCATTTTATTACTTTGAAATCATAATTTCGATTATTTAAATAGTATAAAATGGAATATACAAGGGTAAAATGTTAATAACTACGTGATCTACAATAATCAACAACAGTAAGACCCCCCAAAATTCGGTGTCACAAATGTATGAGCATCAACTAAAAATATAATAAAATACAACATCTGTGTAGAATGCAAATTAAACAGGAAAATATAAATAACTCTAATGGAGACTCTGTAGCATGCAAAGCGTAACATGGAATGAAACTCACGGTAAAGTCCCCGCAATAGCCGTGTCGTTGTGCCCAAAAGACCATCAGACGTATATTTACCTGCACAAAAAGTGCAGCAAATGTAGCATGGGTACGTAAATCAACGCATACCAGTAAGTATCTAGCCTAACCTTAGAGAAGTAGTAACGAGGGGTCGACATCGACACTTACTAGTGCTCCAATAAGACAGATACAGTAGAAGTAAACAGATGTGAGTCAGAGTAAATAAACGAAATTAACAGGTGTAAATATGTGGCACAACTCTCTTCTCAAAGATATCTCAAGCTCTCAGCAAGTAGTTACCTTTTCAATCGGAGTATATATAATATGGAACTTACCAGATAGGTCGTCATAATTCAATCAGAGGAAGCTCACAGATATGTTGGCTTCTTGCCAATTATTGCACACGATTTCATAAGAGTATTTTATAGAAACGCAGAAGCGTGCGTCCCAATCCATCGTAACATTTGCCAAACCATAGATACATCTATTTTATTGCCGAGACGAATGGCCCGCTCTCATGAGAGAGTGATACAAAAATCCTGTCGAAGCGTACAGCCCGATCAATCATAATATGCGCACTGCCGAGAGTTGAATGGCACGAACCATATATGTATCTATCATGCTGAGGCGAACGACCTGATCCCATTAGAATAAGAAGCTTTGACGGGTCCTTGACTCCACTCATGAATAAACGGGTGAGCTATAAAGTTTAAGGGAAACCTTTCGATAAGAACGCATAACACGGGAGAAATTCGTAAGGGAAGTACAATTATTTCGCTGCTAATAATGAAGCCCGTTGAATCTCTACAATATCAAGTCTATCACTCTACAGAAGTCTAGTCTCAACTCGCAACGTAAAATAAAGGAAATTAATAGGCAAAAGATAACTCACATAGTAAAATTATAGCATGGCGGGAACATAAGTCTACCCAGAAATAACATGAATCTAGCTACAGATGGACTCTCATCACCTTGTGCATACGTAGCCCCCGCAACATGTAGCCCATAATAAAACACATCACTTAGAGATAGTTTCCCCCTCACAGAGTTAGACTGGAGACTTATCTCGCTCCAAAGTTCCGTAACCTGTCCCAAAGCCACTATAACACCTCAAACCGATTCTCGTCGATCCAAAACTAGTCAAACAAGGTGCAAACCAATGAAAATATACTCTAACGCCCATAATTAATAAATTTAAAAAATCCCAACACCTCTTGCAAAGTCGATAAAGTCAAAACTCGGGCCTATGTGCTCGAATTCCGAAACTTTTCGAAAATAAACCTTACCCATAACATTATTAACTCAAATATATAATTTATTCTTAATTCCATTTCCAAAATCGGGGGTCAAAATAAAAAATTATCAATTTTAGGTTTTCTATAAAAATCCCACAATTTTCCTAACTTTTCCTCCTTAAATCCACATATAAACCTTACATTAAGCTCACAAGAAGTGGGAAATTACTTACCTTATGTTACATGATGAAAACTCCTCAAAATCGCCCAAGAACCGAGCTCCAAAAATCCCAAATGAAAATGACAAAATGACCAAATTCGATCCCCTTATGTTCTGCCTAGTTTGCGCTTCTACAGACATATTAGCGCATTTGCGGCCTCGCTTTTGCGAGCCAAAATGCGCATCTGTGGAGTACACTGCCCAGTTGACACCTCGCATCTGTGGAAGCATTTTCGTTTATGCGCAGCCGCTTTTGCGAGGGCTAATCATGCATCTGAGGATCCGCCGCTTCTACGTCTTCTTTCTCGCTTCTGCGATTCCGTAGGTGCAGAAATTTCTTTGCACCTGTGACCACTACCTTGCTCCTTCACATTTTTCTTCTGCTAGCTCGACCTCGCTTCTTCAATGTCGCTTCTGTGACCAAGACATCGCAGAAGCGATCACACCAGCTACTGCCCAGCTTCAGTATTTCTTAAGTCCAAAAATCAATCTGTTAACTATCCGGAATTCACGTGAGGCCCTCGGGACCTTAACAAAATATACCAACACGTCCCAAAATATAATACGAACTTAGTCGAGCCTTCAAATCACATCAAACAATGCCAAAACCACGAATCGTACCCCTATTCAAGCTTAAAGAACTTTTGAACTTCAAACTTCTAGATTTGACGCCGAAACCTATCAAATCAGGTCCTAAAATTTTCCACACAAGTCATAATTGATATTACGGGCGTACTACCACTTCCGGAATCGGAATATGACCCCGATATCAAAAATTCCACTGCCGTTAAAACTTTCCCAAAATCATTCAATTTTCCATCTTTCGACAATTGATGCCGAAATGACATACATACCTCCAAATCAACATCCGGACACGCTCCTAAGATCAAAATCGTCATACAAACCTGTTGGAACCTTCAAATTTTGATTCCGACGTCATTTACTCAAAAGTCAAACCTTAGTCAATTCTTCCATCTTAAGCTTTCGAAATTAGAATTTTCTTTCCAAATCAACTCTGAACTTTCCTAAATTCAATTCCGACCACACGTACAAGTCAATATACCTGAAGTTAAGCTACTCAAAGCCTCAAACCGCTGAACGATATACTAGAGCTCAAAATAACCGGTCAGGTCGTTATATTCTCCCTCTCTTAAACATACGTTCGTCTTAGAACGCGCTAAGGATTGTTCCAGAGTTGTCCAAAATCACTTTGCAAAAACTTGTGCACCTATCCGTGCCATCACAATCCTGTTGGACATATTAGCTCGAGTCATCCTGAAGCTCATCCCTTTTATTTAGTCAATAAGCCTTAGAACCAAATTCCAACCTCTGAATTTCTCTACAAGGCCTGATTCTAACACATGAACACCATACCAATCACCCCACACAGTACCAAAACACGATCACGCACCTACGTGGAAATCTCATCATGCACCATATAAGTCGGTTGCCTATAATAGCATCCCCTGACTACAATAGTTGTGATTTCACGAATATGATGCCCATAACACACCTCATAACATATATAAGTCCTGTTCCAACTCTCGCAATACTGCCACAATGAAAAAGACGTGTAAAAGCTTATAACTGCTTATCGGATCAACAAATCATGGAGTCTCCCCTCCTGACAAGGACCCTTACCTCATTATGAAGTGAATAACGATATTTGCTCTTTAATATACACTTTATAACTCCGATTTAACTTATCCCAATTCCAATAACCTCATCTCACCCAGTACAAGCTATTCAGGTAATAAGTCATCTCAAACACTAACCCAAACCTCATATGGTGCCATCAATGTGCCGACAAGCTACAACTCGAATATGACACATAAGGAGGAACGAACTCTAGAAAAAGAATTACCCAGCCTGCGTAACGAATAAAATGGTCGAACATATGTTTTGAACCCTTATCAGATAATGAGAAACAATATACGCAAGAATAGATATAGGGAAACATACTCAACATATCACTGTTGCGGCATGCAACCCGATCCAAACATGATACCATTGCGGCGTGCAACCCGATCCACTCATAAAAATAAATAAGGACATACCCATCAAGTCATAATGCTTCTGCCTACGGAATATCGAATATCGGTAATAAGCACGCCAAGTTCAAAAATACAACTTTGGGGAGACAGATGGTGCAATATGCCACAAAACCCAAGCACGATTAAGGTACGATAAATGACCTGCATCTCGAGAGTCATCCTGCTCATATGACACTACAAGCTACACGGTACCTCAACACATGTGTGAATAATCAAGTTGTCTTAATCCGGAACAACCCCCACAGTTCACAACCAAAAGAAATAGAGCGCCTGATCGGGTTCAAGCATGCACTACTATTAGGTAGCGAGGATGGTCGATGTAGTTTTACCCAACACGGTCGGGATCGAATCCACAAGGAGTTAATTGATTTGGAATTAGGTTTATATCTAAGTCTAGATGCGTGTTTTGTCCCTAATTACACTTTCACACATTTTGGTTTTGATTCTACTTCTAATTCTTTTCTATTGTATGCAATGATTAGAGTTAAGTACAATATTTATTTGATGTTGGTTTTCAGGTGTTTAAAAGGACTAGGGTAGTGAATTCCGCCTAGGTGGATATCTAATGGGTAGTAAGAATCTAGGGCAAACTTGATTAATTTGGGGTCATAATATATCTATCACACCCAAGTACTCACTCTGTACCTCTCAAAATGGGTATTCATGCAAGTCACGTGCTATTGGCTCAAGTTGTGTATACTATCTCTAGGTTTAACCTTTTAATTGGGGCTATCAATTTTTTGACTTTACCCTAATTCCTTGTTAGCCTATTTTTCCTAGACTTAGTCCCTCTTTCTCAAGAAGAGACTAAGTCATAAAGGCATGAATCAGTGTTTGCAACCACTAATTCTACAATTCTAGCAAGAACTAGGCTAAATATCACTAACCCATAAACATTCAAGCCCTAAAATTCAGTACCCATTAAATACCCACACTAGGGTTGGGTCACAACCCTAGCTATGGGTCTAGCTACTCATAGAAATAGCATAAATCAAAGATGAAAAGAAGATAAAATTTATAATAGTAGATTAAAAGATGAAAATCTAATGTTATAAGGTGAATCTAATATAAAATTGCCCAAAAGGGAAGTTCTAGTGGCCGCGTAATTCTGATCGCGGTCCGCATTCTTCACTTCTGGATCTGGGTTGAGCATGGTTTTGCGGACCGCGTAATTTCCATCGCGGTCGCATAGGAGACTTTCAAGGCCGCATAATCTTGACGTGGAACACACTTCTTGTTTTTGCTTAAAATCTAAGCTCTCTAAACCTCAGCAACCGCGGTCCGCATAATTCCAATCGCGACCATGCATGTACTTTCGCGGCCACACCTTTCTGACGCGGTCTTCTTGTTCATGTTTTGTCCCAAAAATCCATCTCTCTGAATCTTCTTTTCGCTGACCTTGAAATAGTGCTCGCGACCGCATTGTAGCTTTCGCGGCCGCACAATATTTGTGTGGTCCGTGTTTCACATCTTTTGGCCCAGTCTTGGTTTTTGTTCAAGTTTTGACTCCTTTATGAGTTGATTATGACTCCTTTGGCTCATTTTGAACAATCCCTGCAATCAAGCATATTATATTAGTTTCCGGGAATACCTTCATGCATTTTTGGCCCTAAACACAAGTAAAAGAGAGCAAATAATAGGTTAAAATCCCTACTTATCAACTCCCCCAAACATAAACTTTTGCTTGTCCTCGAGCAAATCGGGTAATTCCCACCTCCAGAAGAAAAAGAAAAAGATATTCCAGCTGACCTAAGGTGACTCCATCAAGCATCAATTGGGACTAATAATTACCCTCAACCCAAATGAATTATCAACAACATCATGTTATGACCTTTTGAGTACTATAGTTCTAACGTGACATTAGAACATCAAGAGTTGACTCAATTCATCAAGGAATCTCGCTCTATCATATAGGTCATTGTGGATACCAAACTCATCCTCCTCTACTCTCCATAAGCAAATCTCACGTTTTAGAATGTACCACTCAAAACAAGGATTGTGAAGAAGTGCGCTTATCACTCTCAAAAGAATGCCACAAGTCCAGCTCTAAGTACCATAAGCTTGCCCCTTATGTAAATCACCACTAATGTAAGCTCACTCAACTAGAAATCATATAGGGCTTTAATGGGATGTAATAAAGGCTTTTTGATCAAGGTAGGACTTATCAAACTACAATGGTTTCATCTTTCCTTAAGCACCCTATTTTCTCATTTCGGCTCATACTTTCTTAACTCTTTGAGTCATTTTCATCTTCCTCGGTGGAACTAGAGATTCACACCGTCACTCTTTATTACTCATGACAAACATTTTCCTCCTTTTCTCATCATTCCATGTCTTTCATCATTGCGTTCTTTGAATCCCTTCAACCTTGACTTTCTTTTTGACGTATTTCATTTTGGATTTTCTTCCTTTTCTTTGCCTTTCCTTTTCATCAATTATTTTTCTTCTTTGAATCTTTTATCACTTTCAAATTCCTCGTCTCTCCCACAAACTTATGTTTTTTTCAATTGTTCATCATGAATGCTAAGGAAAGGTTGGGTGGCAAGAGAGGGTCATTATAGAACGGATAAAGGCTTGTAATATGGCTATTGAATGAAAAAGGCTTAGGCTCAAAGGGGTTGACTAGGGATATTATATTGGTAGGCTACGGAAGCTTTCAAAGTTCAAATTGGACCAAGGAAAGTCTACAATCATTTCTTAAGTCGAGCTACACTTAGAATTTCGCCTAGACAAACATTCAGGGCAAGTTCTAGACTTATTGGCACGGGACTTGGACTTGCAATTCAATACCTCACCTCTAAAGCTGTTGGATTGTTAAAGAGAACAGAGTCGAGGGACCACAACAACCCTAGCTACTCGATGATTGTTTTAGTCAACTCAAGAGTCTAAAGGTCACAACTAGAGCTAATCTTTACCAATCAACTTGCCTCTAACCATGAGGTCGAAGGTAAATGTGTTAGTACCAAGTGAAGCCTGCTTGAGACACTTTTATTCATGACTACTACTATATAAACCAAAACAAAAAGAAAATGGACTCAATCCCTTAAGAATGTTGTCATGCCATCCATCGTTGGGAAGAGCCACCCGGTTCACACAACATCTACCTTTGGAAAAAATCGTGGAATTAAGAAAACCAAAGGCTTATTGTTCACAGAAAATGTAAAAAGAAGCTAAAAACTTAAAAAGAAGCTACTAGAGGAAATAAGAAGCTAAGCTATTAAGGAAAAATAACAAAAGAAGTTATGAAGTAAACTACGGAAAGTAAACTGAATATGTAAAAAATGGAGTAAATGAATATATACATAATGGAAATGAATATATACATCGAATGGTAAAATTATATACATCCCAAAAGTGAAAATGACGGTAAATAAAGATAAAGAAAAATAGTATCATAGTTATTACATACCGAATTTCATCACAAATCAAATCGAAATGGACTCCCCCCCCCCCAAATAAAAAATTAGAATTGTCCTCAATGCTAATATCAAAATGAGATCAGGAAAAGGTTAGAGAGTAAAGAGTAATCCCCAGATGGTCTCTGTCTGCATCGGATCAGGAACATGAGTGGGGTCCTCAAACTACCTAGGATCATCAGCTCACTCTGTGTCCTCTAACTGGATCTCCACATCCTCTAACTGGGGGACCATGGGGTTTTTGAGCATCTGGATCATCTCGTCAGCAATATATGTAGTGGCAGACGATTCCTCAGGCTGGCCAGCTGCGGCATCTAATGCCTCAAGCTCTGCTGCCTGTGCTGCTGGGGTTGTCTCCTCCATGAGCATGTCTAGTGGAATATCACCATCAGAAGCAATCTTCTCAACCGCTTTGCACAACTTGTCCACCGACTCCTTATATGCCTGAGTCTTACGCATCTTCTTCACCTACTTCCCCAAATCCTTGATAATCTTCCCATGTGTATCAAGAGTCTCCCGGATATTTTTCTGGTGGTCCAGAATCTTCTTCTGGATATCCAGAATCTTCTTCAAAGAGTCCTCCACTGATGGAGGTACCTGAAGCTCTAATGGGAGTCAACTTTGTGGTAGTTGCCTGCATCAAGTTGTTAAGACTGGATAGTGTCTGTGAAACCCGCAATATAGTCGGAGGGTAGGTAGAAGATGTGGGCACTAAGAGGGAAGATCCGGAGGAAGGAGAATGCATGGCAGTTTCTCCAGTAAAAGTACTGGTTGATGTGGAGGGCTCGACAACTGATCTGGTGGCCACTACCCCTGGCTTTTTAGACTGGCCAGTCTAGGTAGTGGCTTTACCCCTGAATTGAGGGTTGTCCACTCCCTGGAGGTGGTACCATGAGAAAGGCTTTTTAGCCTTCACTTCCACATCAAAATGTCTCGGCTCTACCCCTTGGTCTTGGAAATACTCTGTGAGGGAGTTGGGGTAGGGATACAATCTCTCTTCTTTCTGGACTGCATTGGAGATGTTGTAGGACATCAAGTTTCCCATATTAATAGGATAGCTGGCTATGATGGAAGCTACCAATACTGACCGGTGGAGTGGAAGGGCATTCTCATGTTGGCACGGGTCAAGACGGCTGCACACAAATATTGCCTAGCCTTGGTGGCTTTGACAATTTGAACTCCTGCGTTGAGCCATGCAGATGTTGTCCCCTTAATACCAAGTATCTTAGCTAGCCATGGGCGAACTGCATCACCCAATGCTAGATTCTCCAGGTATTGCAGTGCCTCGACATCCTCAAACCCTACATATGTGTTCAGTGCGTGGCCATCAAACTGGATTTTCAAGTTCCGGACCTTTGTTACCTTTGTACCCTTTTTGATATGGGCAACATTGGAATAAAATTCCTTGACAAGGTATTCATTTGCATCATGCATCCGGAAGGTGAACCATTTCCATCTTTTTCTTTACGTAAATTGTCGTAGGACATTCGGATTGTGCTGGCTTAGGTATTTGGTTATGAATTGTCGCTCAAGAGTGAGCTACCTTTGGGGCCACCATTCCCGAAATTTTCCATACGCCTTCTCACTTACAAATCTATCAGCCCACACCTCTAGCCTCTTTGATCTAGCCAGGCCTCCCATAATTATGTCACCCCCTCTCCCGTCATCATCCTCATCTAATATGATTGGGGTAGTTGTTGGGGAAGTTGTTGTAGCAGGTGGGGAAGATGGTTCGGATGCCTAACTATCTCCCTCTGAGCCATCAGAAGAACTAGAGGAGGAGGTAGGTTTATCGACTAAATAGAATCTGTCGGAGAATTGTTATGATTGTACCCCGGTTGTGGTTGTACAGAATCCCCCTCAGGCGTTTCCCGGGATGGGAGGTATTCACTGGTGTCAGAGGAGTCAACAGGAGGTCTAACGAGGGTAACCTTTTTGCCTACTACCCTTTGGGATGCTCAGGGGATGGTTTCCATTCCTTTACCCCGGCCTCAGGAGAATCCTTTGAAGTGTCTCCTCTCCCACGAGAACGCACCATTTTCTACAACACACAAGTAGTGAAAGACAGTTAGAATTGGGGTTCAATCATGTGTTAAAGCAGTACAAATGAAATGAAAAACAATGCTTCTCAGAACAGGGCATCGCGGACCGCATAAAAATGAGTGCGGCCGCGAACTGCCCATCATGGACCGCGTAAATGTGAACGCAGCCGCGAAGAGGCCAGGCTCAGACTAGTGGCTCTCTGAACTTGATCACCCGCACACCGCACAAAAAAGAGTGCAGCCGCGAAAGATAAATCGCGGGCCGCATAAACATGAACGCGGTCGCGAAGGCAAATGATAGAGTCTCTGAAGTTCAAACGCGCGGACCACGAAACATTCGATGTAGCCGCGAAAGACCAATCATGGACCGTACAAAAATGATTGCGTCCGCAAATTCTAAACAACCATTAGTGCCTTGAAGCTAGGGTATCGCAGACCACGTAATTTTGGACGCAGCCACATACCCTATCGCGGATAGCAGAAAAATGACCGTGGCCGCGAAATTCAAAATAAATCGGCAGTGATGAACACATAAAACTAAGGTTTTCACAAATTATTCAAGAATTGTAGTAATTAAACATGAAAAGAGTCTAACACCAACCCCCATTATGCCTACAAACACTACCCATATGTTGTTAACCAAAGATTAAGCATTAATTTGACATTTTGGCATGATTCTAACCCTATCTAAAAAGAAAAATTAAAACAAAGAGAAAACAAAAGAAAAAGATAAAATCAAATTATTCAACTGAACATACCAGTTGTAAAATGTGGTAGGAAATCGACAATTGATGAGAATAGGATGAGTTTGAAACCAAGTAAGGATGCACAGTACTTTACGTGAGTTTTAGAGGTTAGGATTCGTAAAGTGTGAAAAGTTTCAAGAATTCCTATTTATATTCAGAACCCAGTGACCCCACCGCCTTACCTGAGTGTGGCCGTGAAATTTTGTCGCGGTCTTCACTCTTTACCTTTCTGTAGATCTGCCTCAGATTCACGGGTGTTGTCCACAAAAAATTGGTTGCGGCCGCACAATTTGTGCGAACCGCAAAAATTTGAATGCGGTCGCGAACTCTGAAGGAATTTTAACAGGACAACTTCAGAGAGTTTTAATTTTTCCAATCTCAGCTACGCGACCTCGCGCAGAATTGTGCGGCCGCCAAGTGCTCATGCGGTCCGCCAAAGTTTACCATTTAGCCAAATTTGTTTTTTTTTTCTTGTCAATTTCCTACACTACACAATCAATTCCTACATACACTTCACAACCAGTTAGTCCAAAACAATGTCTAATCTACGAAGAAAATCAAAAGAAAGAAAAACACATGGGTTGCCTCCCAAGAAGCGCCTGATTTAACGTCATGGCGTGACGCATGTTACCATCATCATTTGAAATGGATCAATTCCACAACGTGGCTATCATCACTCTTGCCAAGGTAGTGCTCCACTCGGTGCCCATTGACTCTAAAGATCTCACCATTCATTTTTCTCAAATCTAGAGAACCGAAAGGAGTCACATGCACTTCGAAAGGACCACTCCACTTCAACTTGAGTTTTCCCGGAAACATCCGTAACCGAGAGTTGAAAAGAAGAACCAAGTCACCTTCCTTGAATTCTTTGTTCCGGATATACTTATCATATAAGTACTTCATCTTTTCCTTATACAAGGACGAGCTGGAATAATCATGGAACCGGAACTCATCAAGTTCATTTAGTTACTCTACCCGGAGATTGGCAGCTACATCCCATTCAAGGTTCAATTTCTTCAGCGCCCACATGGCCTTGTGCTCTAATTTAACCGGAAGATGACAAGCTTTCCCAAATTCCAACTGGTATGGAGACATACCAATTAGAGTCTTGTAAGTTGTTCTATAGGCCCCTAAAGCATCGTCAAGTTTCTTTGACCAATCAGTCCGGTTTGCATTGACAGTCTTGGATAGAATGCTCTTGATCTCCCTGTTGGAGACTTCAACCTAATCACTTGCCCGGGGATGATAGGGGGTTTACACCTTATGATTGACACCATACATGGAAAGTAAAGTGTCAAAGGCTTTGTTGCAAAAATAAGAACCCCCATCACTAATGATAGCCCTTGGGGTTCCGAACCTTGTGAAGATATTTTTCTTAAAGAAAGCCACCACACTTTGCGCCTCATTGTTGGGAAAAGCCACAACTTCAACCCATTTGGAAACATAATCCACAGCAACAAGAATATAAATGTTCCCACATAAACTCAGAAATGATCCCATAAAGTCTATGCCCAAACGTCGAAAATATCAATCTCAAGGATGGTGGTGAGAGGCATTTCACTCTTCTTGGAAATTCCATCTGCTCTTTGGCACTCATCAAAATGCCTAAAGAGCTCACTAGCGTCTTTGTACGAGGTAGGCCAATAGAATCCACAACTTAGGACTTTTGAAGCAGTTCTCAACCCACCATAGTGACCACCATAGGGCAAGGAATGGCAAGCTTCAAGAATACTCAATTGCTCTTCTTCCAGAACACATCTCCGAATAACAGAATCATTGCACATTTAAAAGATATGGCTCGTCCGAATAATAACCCAAGAAGTCCCGTTTGATCTTCTTCCTTTGGTTAGAAAAGAACTCATTCTGGACAATGATGGTCACAAGAAAGTTATCCACATCGGCGAACCAAGGTATCTCAGTCAAAGACACGGAGAGGAGTTGTTCATCCGAAAATGAATCATTAATCTCGAGGCCATCATGGGGCCTCCCCTCTTCTTCCTAGCGGGACAAGTGGTCCGCCACTTAATTCTCACTCCCTTTTCGGTCTATGATTTCAAGGTCAAACTCTTGTTGAAGAAGAACCCATCTCATCAACCTATCCTTAGAGTCCGTTTTACTCATCAAATAACGATGTGCCGCATGATCGGCGTGCACAATCACTTTTGTACCAGTATGGGCGGAACATTTCCATGGCAAAGACAATGGATAATAGCTCTTTCTCGGTCACTGTATAGTTGACTTTAGCGTCGTTCATTGTTTTGCTTGCATAATACACCAGATGAAATATCTTGTTGATTTTTTTCCCCAATACCGCTCCAACCGCAACATCGCCAGCATTGCACATGAGATCAAATGGTAAGCTCCAATTGGGTGCGGTAATGATGGGAGTGGTAGTCAACCCATACTTGAGTAGCTCAAAGGCTTTCATGCAATCATCATTGAACACAAACTTGGCATCTTTTTCCAACCACTTGCACAAGGGGTTCACCACTTTTGAGAAATCCTTGATGGACCTACGGTAAAACCCCGCGTGACCAAGAAAACTCCTCACTCCCTTGACGGAAGTCGGAGGAGGGAGTTTTGATATCACTACAATTTTTGCTTTGTCCAATTCAATACCGTTCTTGGAGATCTTATGGCCGAGGACAATGCCTTTATCGACCACAAAGTGGCACTTCTCCCAATTAAGCACTAAGTTGGTCTCTTCACATCGGGCCAACACTTTATCAAGGTTATCCAAGCTTTCTTCAAAGGAATCCCCCACAACACTGAAATTATCCATGAACACCTCGAGGAATCCTCCACCATATCCGTAAATATTGCCATCATACACCACTATATAGTATCTGGTGCATTACACAAACCAAATGACATCCTTGAGAACGGAAATGTGCCATACGGACAAGTGAAGGTGGTTTTCTCTTGGTCATCAGGTGCAATGAGAATCTGGTTATATCCAGAATACCCATCCAAAAATCAATAATAAGCACGTCCGGCAAGTATTTCCGGGTCACTTTGTTCAGCTTCCTATAATCCATGCATACCCTCCAACCAGTGACAGTTCTTGTGGGGATCAATTCATTTCTATCATTTGTGATCACAGTCATGCCCCCCTTCTTTGGGACACATTGTACCGGCGAAGTTCATGAACTATCATAAATGGGGTACACAACCCCTGCATCTAGCCACTTGATGATCTCTTTCTTGACTACCTCTTGCATGGCCTCGTTAAACCTTCTTTGATGTTTCACGGAGGGTTTGGCATCTTCCTCCAATATGACTTTGTGCATGAAAAAGGCAGGGCTTATACCCCGAATATCCACCAATGTCCAACCTATTGCCTTCTTCCTTCTTTGAAGCACCGCAAAGGTGGAATCTACCTGCACGTTAGTTAAGCACGAAGAGAGAATAATAGGTAATGTGGAACAAGGGCCTAAGAACTCATACCTGAGGTGTGAAGGCAAGGGCTTCAACTCTAATGTGGGTGGATCGTCGATTGAGGGCTTTGTTGGTGGAGTCTTCCGGTTCTCAAGGTCCAAGGAAAGTTTTCGGGGTCCATATGTGTAAGATCCCAGTTCTTTCAAAGCATTTGCACATTCTACCAAGACTTCCTTGTCATCCTCATCATGATTCAACAACACATCTTCCAAAGGGTCTTCCACATTAATCATAGCACTTGTGTCATCAACAATTACCTCAGTCACAAGATGCACAAATGAACATACTTCGTTGCTATTAGGCTGCCTCATTGACTTGCACACATGGAACACAAATTTTTTATCGCCCACTGGGAAGGTGAGCTCCCCAGCTTCCACATCAACTAAGGCCTTCCCTATAGGTAGGAAAGGTCTCCCAATATGATTGGGACCTCATAGTCAACCTCACATATGAGTATCATAAAATCTGCGGGAAGTATGAACTTGTCGACCCAAACTAGCATATCATCAATTATCCCTAATGGGCTCTTTATTGTTCGGTCCTCCATTTGCAACCTCATGGAAGTAGATCTTGGTTTCCCAATCCCCAATGTCTTGAACACAGAATATGGCATCAAATTAATGCTCGCTCCCAAATCACAAAAGGCTTTGGCGAAATCGGCACTACCAATAGTGTATGGAATTTTAAAGGCACTGGGATCTTCTAACTTTGGAGACATGGAATGCACAATGGAACTCACTTGATGTGTAATTTTGATCATCTCACAATTCATTGACCTCTTCTTTGTTACCAAGTCCTTTATGAACTTGGCATATCCTGGCATTTGTTCTAGAGCTTCAACCAAAGGAACATTTATGGACAAACTTTTCATCATATCAATGAATTTCTTGAATTGGTTCTCGTTTTTTTAATTCGCAAGCCTTTGAGGATATGGTTGAGGAGGCATTGGGAAAAGAGCCTTGGCTTTGGGCACTACCGGATCCGGTATGTCTATCTTGTTTTCCCTTGACGGGTTTACATCATCTTGTGTCTCCTCTACATTTTCATCAATGTCTATCCTCACTTCTTCGTTCACATTCTCATCATTTCTTGTATCATACTCTTCTTGCACAACCACATCACCATTCACGATCTTTCTTGGATTGGAGGTACTAGAAACTCCACCTCTACCACTTCTTGTAGTCACCGATATAGCATGGCCCATATTGTTTCCACCCTTCGATTTTACTACCGTATCACTTGGTAGTTCCCCCTTTGGGCGAGTATTCAAGGCTTGAGAAAATTTACCCATTTGGACTTCCAAGTTGTGCATAGAAGTGTTGTGGGAGGCTATTTGGGAATCGGAGTCGGCGTTTCTTTCCATCATTTGCTTGAACATACTTTCTATCCGTCCCATCTCATTGTTGGAGGAACTTTGCCCTTGTGACGGATATGGAGGCAGGTTATTGGGTTGTTGATACATCGGAGGCCTTTGAAAGCCCGACCCCCGGTTCCCTTGATTATTGTTGTTCCCATCCCCTTGGTTTCCATTGCCTCTCCAATTACTATTATTGTGGCTACCCCAATTGCCTTGGTTATTTCCTTGATTCCCCTAATTTTGATTGTTGTTCCCCCAATTGTTTGGATTGTTGTTGTTGCCACTATTCCAATTCCCTTGGCCTTGGTTGCCCCAATTTTGATTGTTTCCCTGTGATCTCCACCGTTGTTGATTTGGAGCATTGCTCCGTTGACCTTGGTAATTGTTCACATATTGAACCTCTTCACTTTGATCGTCATAAGAGTCATCTTGGTTGTACCCACTACCACTTTGCTCGAATTGATCCTGCTTGTGTTGAACTTGTTGACCTCTTTGTCTCCTCTTGTTAACCATTACATTTACTCCTTCCATGGCATTTACTTGCTTTGGCCCCTGAACCTGCTGAAGTTGTGCCTTGGCTAACTGATTCATGGTAGTTGTCAACTCTGCCAAGCTAAAGAGGTGTCCGCCATCTCATCTAATATTTCACATGCTTCTGAATATGGCATGTTCATGAAGTTACCCCTTGCAAGTTGATTCACCACACACTGGTTAGTTGTGTTGATACCCTTATAAAAGGTTTGTTGGATCATTGCTTCAGTCATATCGTTGTTGGGGAATTCTTTGACCATTGTCCGGTACTGTTCCCAAATCACATGTAACGGTTCATTTGGCTCTTGTCTAAAAGCAAGGATTTAATCTCTCAATGTTGCCATATGTCCCGGTGAAAATAACTTTGCTATGAACTTCTCGGCCAACACATCCCAAGTGGTGATGGAATGGTTGGGTAGCCTCTCAAGCCAATCCAAAGCCTTCCCTTTAAGTGAGAAAGGGAAAATCCTTAACCTCAAAGCGTCCTCAGATACATTCGTCTGCTTTCTCCCCCAGCATGTGTCTATAAAACCTTTGAGATGCTTATATGCGTTCTGATATGGAGCTCCGGTGAAGAAACCCCTTTGTTCCAATAGAGTAAGCATGACATTGGTTATTTGAAAATTGCTCGCCCGAATCCGGGATGGGATAATTTCACTTGCGTAGCTTTAATTGGGAAACACCCGGTGTGCTGCCCTTGGAGGAGGTGGGGGAGGGTTTGGAACGGTGTCATGAGGCGGGCGGCCTCTTCTTTGTACTTGAGGTTCAAGATGAACCTCATCCATTTCATCTACCTCCCCCTCCTATGAGAAATATGTACGATGGCCTCGTTAAGAGCCATTTGGAACCTAAAAGCAATTGACACAGAAAAATTAGAAAAATGGAAGGAAAGAAAAACAAAACACACAAATAGTTAGATATATAGCTAAGCCCATCTAACTCCCTGGCAACGGTGCCAAAAATAGATCGGGTTTAAGCCTGCACTACTGTTGAGTAGCGAGGATGGTCGATGCAATTTTACCCAACAAGGTCGGGATCGAATCCACAAGGAGTTAATTGATTTGGAATTAGGTTTATAACTAAGTCTAGATGCGTGTTTTGTTCCTAATTACACTTCTACACATTTTGGTTTTGATTCTACTTCTAATTCTATTCTATTGTATGCAATGATTAATGCTAAGTACAATATTTTTTTTATGTTGATTTTCAAGTGTTTAAAAGGATTAGGGTAGTGACTTCCGACTAGGTGGATATCTAACGGGTATCAAGAATCTAGTGTAAGCTTGATTAATTTGGGGTCGTAATATAGCTATCACACCCAAGTACTCACTCTATACCTCTCGATAGTTTGAGTGATTTTGCCCAATTTGGCTTTCTCAAGTCCAAATGGGTATTCATGCAAGTCACGTGATATTAGCTCAAGTCGGGTATTAATATCTCTAGGTTTAACCCTTTAATTATATTATCAATTTCTTGAGTTCACCCCAATTCCTTGTTAGCCTAGTTTTCCTAGACTTAGTCCCTCTTTCTCAAGAAGAGACTAAGTCATAAAGGCATGAATCAGTGTTTGCAACTACTAATTCTACAATTCTAGCAAGAACTAGGCTAAATATCACTAACCCATAAACATTCAAGCCCTAAAATTGAGTACCCATTAAATACCCACACTAGGGTTGGGTCACAACCCTAACTATGGTCTAGCTACTCATAGAAATAGCAGAAATCAAAGATGAAAAGAAGAAAAAATTTATAATACTAGATTAAAAGATGAAAATCTAATGTTATAAGGTGAATCTAATATAAAATTTCCCAAAAGGGAAGTTCCAGCAGTCTCACGTGCTCACCAAAATACACAACAACCTAAAAATGACAAAAAGTTCTATTTATACTAAGCTAAAATTTTCAAAAAAAATACCCCTGCGGATATTACGCGGCCGCGTAATTCTGACCGCGGCCGCACTCTTGCTTTAGCGGCAGCGTAATTCTGATCGTTGTTCGCGTTCTTCACTTTTGGATCTGGGTTGAGCATGGTTTCGCGGACCG
Organism: Nicotiana tomentosiformis; assembly: GCF_000390325.3. NCBI lineage: Eukaryota > Viridiplantae > Streptophyta > Magnoliopsida > Solanales > Solanaceae > Nicotiana > Nicotiana tomentosiformis. The sequence goes on along the minus strand of NC_090817.1, from coordinate 109,016,619 downwards.
GGTAATTTCCATCACGGTCACGTAGGAGACTTTCGCGGCCGCATAATCTTGACGTGGACCGCACTTCTTGTTTTTTCTTAAAATGTAAGCTCTCTGAACCTCAGCAACCGTGGTCCGCATAATTCCAATCGCGACCATGCATGTACTTTCGCGGCCGCACCTTTCTGACGCGGTCCGCGTTCATGTTTTGGCCCAAAAATCCATCTCTCTGAATCTTCTTTTCGCTGACCTCGAAATAGTGCTCGCGACCGCATTGTAGCTTTCGCAGCCGCACAATATTTATGCGGTCCGCGTTTCACATCTTTTGGCTCATTTTGAACAATCCCTGCAAGCAAGCATATTACATTAGTTTCCGGCAATACCTTCACACATTTTTGGCCCTAAACACAAGTAAAAGAGAGCAAATAATAGGTTAAAATCCCTACTTATCAGTGCCTACTCGGCATAAACTCTCATATTGATGGTACTACCAAAAATCTCTGTACTTGGTTTCGATCATTAACAATCAAATGACTAGCATGTCACAGTTATACAAATATCCCCATGGGGTACGCTCCTATGACCTTCCGCACCAGGTAGCAAATTCTGCACCTCCATAACACCAACAGTAATAATCTGTAAAGAAATTCAAGAACCCGCAAATCAGTACACAATGCTCCTTCCACAGAACACCATCCTCAGGTGACACTAAAGAAAATGCCTGCATACTCTGAACATCTGAATTTTCCCCTGCTCATCCGAGCTCGTGACATTCTTATCAACACCGAACTGCAACCTTGATCCTCAACTTTCAAATTCCTATGCGACATGCTGCCCTATCATCATAACCCCTGAACTACTAGTATAATAAACATTTCATTGACTAGAAACCTTTCAGTTAGCTTATTTCAGAAGAGCCAATGCAACACGCAACTAAATTCCCAAACTGCAGAAAATACAAACTTCAAGTCGTGACCTAAGCCACCATGACTCCTCTGAAATCCATTAACACCTCAAGTCCATTTAAATAAAATACCTCCCAAATCAATCAAGTTGTGGTGGTTGTCAAGCCCAAGCGTACAACCAAAAACCACATGTATAACTTCACATGCTGAAGGAACTGATCCTTGCCACAATCATACTGATTCAGCCATCACTAACCGACCCAACTTCTTCCAATTTGCTCTCGTCTTGCCTTAAAAATAATAACAGTTCCATTCAAAAGCATAACAAACCAAATATGCACTCATCCTGAGTAGCCCGTGTCATGAGACTACACCGTCTCAACACTCATGAACCATGACATACTCTCCTTATGCGCACAATAGCATCTCCAACTGGTACCCCCATTCTACAAGACATTCTGTGAATCCGACGCTATTTCTTCCTTTCCTCCAATACTGCACCGCATACCCGATGATAACATAGAACACTCCAAGCCCCATTCATAATCCACTGTGAAAACTCGATCCTTGACCACACAACTGACCCGAAATCCTTAGGTACTACAGTTAAATTCTTGAACCCAGTAGAACCGTTATTGAGAGTCACCCACTTTGACTGATCCCGAATATTACCAAACTTCAACGCTCTGCTACCACATGAACACACTCTCAAAGAAGCAACCAACTAAATTCTTTTTCTTGTACATTACATACACAAGAAACATAAACTATGAGTGTTCCCAAAATCTACACATGAATCGATAAAGGAGAATATAACACACATTTATTAATTTCTCTGCTCAATTTACCCTTGATATTTTCCTTTCCTTAGCCACAAATAATCCACCAATGCACCAATAACCAGAAGCTGCACAAGCCTACAACCACACGATCCAATTGTAGACGGTGGGGCTCCACCATATAGCTTAAGCTACCATCACATAATGTAAAGCCCATAATGATTCCTCCTCATTTACCATGATCTTGCACCGTTAACCCGTCAAACTTCTCGAAGTCTTTTGTTAAGCTTTTGATGAACATTCTAAATCATCAGTCACAATCACATATTCAACCTCTTACTAGGTAGCAAGTAGTATTCTTCGAAGAAGCTTCATCAACATCATGCAACCGCTAACCTGCTCGTAGAAGATAACCCACATGTGGAATTCCTTACTGAAATCCTCCAACGATGTTGTACTAGGTACAACTACCACGTAATCAGTAAATTCTCCTGAACCCTTGCTCGCCCATCAGCTGTATAAGTATGTTCCTTCCCTATTGACATCACTGAAAGTTAACAATACGTTCCAAACTCAAATCATATTGCATTAGAAATGATAATCAAATCTTGACACCTCTCTTCATTTCAAGCAACCCCTTTCTGCCACATTCAATCTTTCTTCGTACACTAACAATCATTCTAAATAAAAATCGTAGACCAAATCACCTTCCATCACGACTCCCAAACCGTTCTACACTTTCTCAAGATACGTGGCTCTCCTACCACATGATCTATATGCTACTCTACCACTCCCACTTCGGTCAAACTATCTCTTTTAAGCAACTTCCCGTCCTCTGTTGTTCATATTTGACCTGCTAGTAATTCAACTACCGCGAGGCACTTTCCTTCATGTCCTCCCTCATACTTTGTTGCCCAACTACTGCCTTACACCAACTCCCTATCTATAGCACCGGAGCCAATGAATTGCCACCAACTCTAAACCTCCAAGAAGATCATCCTTCTCGAGCCATCAACATTAGAAGTACCAATTCGATTCTAAACCTTTCTTTTGGATATAGTTAGTATATGTCTCTATGATATGCCTATAGTTGACGGTTAAGCGTAAAGTTATAACATTCTCGTATTCGTACCTTTATTGAGAACTATCTGGGTTATACTTGAGTTTACAAAAAAGGCTAATTCCCTGAGTAAACCTAGTAATTTCTATTTTTGTGTTAACTTGCCGATTCGAGCTGTGATAGCACACTTTGCACAATAAACGAAATTAACAGTGTGAATATATGGTACAGCTCTCTTCTCAAAGATATCTCAAGCTATCAGCTAGTAGTTAGTTCCTCAATCGGAGCATATATATTATGGATCTTTCCAGATAGGTCGTCACAGTTCAATCAGGGGAAGCTCATAGATATGCTGGCTTCTTGCCAATTATTGCGCACGATTTCATAAGATTATTTCATATAAATGCAGAGGCTTACGACCCGATCCATCGTACCATTTGCCAAACCATAGATACATCTGTTTATTGCCGAGGCGAATGACCCGCTCTCATTAGAGTGTGGTACATAATCATGTCGAAGCATACGGCCCGATCCATCAGAATGTGTGCACTGCCGAGGGTCGAACGACACGAACCATAGATGTATCTATCCTGCCGAGGAGAACAACCCGATCCCATTAAAATAAGAAGCTTTGACGGGTCCTTGACCCCACTCACGAATAGACGTGTGAGTTATAAATTTTAAGATAAACCTATCAATAAGAATGCATAACACGGGACAAATTCGTGAGGGAAGTACAATTATTTTGCTACTAATCATGAACTTCGTCGAATCTCTACAATAGCAAGTCTATCACTATACACAACTCTAGTCTCAAGTCGTAACGTAAAATAAAGGAAAATAATAGGCAAAAGATAACTCAAATAGTACAGTTATAGTATGGCGGAAACATAAGTCTACCCGTACATAACATGAATCTTTCTACATACGGACTCTCGTCACCTTGTGCATACATAGCCCCCGCAACAAGTAGCGCATAACAAACACATCACCTGGGGTTAGTTTCCCCCTCACAAAGTTAGATAGGAGACTTACCTCACTCCAAAGTTCCATAACCGGCCTCAAAGCCTCTCAAACACCTCAAATTGATGCCCGTCGATCCAAAACTAATTAAATAAGGTGCAAACCAATCAAAATATACTCTAACACCCATATTTAATCAATGTAGACAATTCCCAACTCTGCTTGAAAGGTCGATAAAGTCAATCCTCGGACCCACGTGCCCAAATTTTGAAAATATTCGAAGAAAAACATTATCCATAACATTACTAACTCAAGTTTTTTATTTATTCTTAATTCCACTTCCAAAATCGAGGTCAAAATCGAAAATTATCAATTCTAGGATTTTTATCAAAATCCCAGAATTTTCCTAAATTTTTATCCTTAAATGCACATATAAACCTTACATTAAGCTCACAACAAGTGAAAAATTACTTACCTTATGTTATTTGATGAAAACTCCTTAAAATCGCCTAAAAACCAAGCTCCAAAAATTCCAAATAAAAATGACGAAATGACCAAGTTCGATACCCTTATGTTCTGCCCAGTTTCCGCTTCTACGGACATATTAGTGCATCTGCGGCCTCGCTTTTGCAAGCCAAAATGCACATCAGCGGAGTACACTGCCTAGGTGATACATCTTATCTGCAGAAGCATTTTCGCTTCTGTGCAGGCGCTTCTGCGAAGGCCAATCGCGTATCTGCGGACCCGCCGCTTTTGCGTCTTCATACTCACTTTTGTGATTACGCAAGTGCAGGAATTTCTTCGCACTTGCGACCACTACCTTGACCCTTTCCCTTTTGCTTCTGCTAGCTCGTTCTCGCTTCTGTGACCAAGACATTGCAGAAGCAATCACACCAGCTGCTGCCCAGCTTTAGCATTTCTTAAGTCCAAAAATCAATCTGTTAACCATACGGAATTCACGTGAGTCCCTTGGAACCTTAACCAAATATACCAACACGTCCCAAAATTTAATACGAACTTAGTCGATCCTTCAAATCACATCAAACAACGCTAAAATCATGAATCATACCCCAATTCAAGCTTAATGAACTTTAGAACTTCAAACTTATACATTCGACGTTGAAACCTATCAAATCAAGTCCGATTGACCTAAAATTTTGAACACACGTCATATTTGACTTTAGGACCTATTACCACTTCCGGAATCGGAATCCTACCTCGATATCAAATGCACTCCCGCTCAAACTTTTCCAAAATCATCCAATTTTCCAACTTTCGCCAATTGACGCTGAAATGACCTACGAGCCTCCAAATCGGCATTCGGACACGCTCCTAAGACAAAATTCATCATACCAACCTATTATAACCTTCAAATTTTGATTCTGATGTCGTTTACTCAAAAGTAAAACCTTAGTCAATTCTTCCAACTTAAAGTTTCTGAAATTAGAATTTTCTCTCCAAATCAATTTTGAACTTCCCTAAATTCAATTCCGACCACACGTACAAGTCAATATACCGGAAGTGAAGCTAGTTAAAGCCTCAAACTGCTGAACAAATGCTCTAGAGCTCAAAACGACTGGTCGGGTCATTACATTAGTAATAAATAAATTCAAGGAATCATGCAATAAGCAAAACCTTAGCATTGAATCATCTGTAAAAAGATCTAAACTGTTTTTAACACAAAAGACAAAAGAGAAAGTATTCAAATAAACATCACAAAAATTAAAGAGATAGGAAAAAATAGAAAAACATACAATTTAGCATTAGAAGAGATTGCGGTTTCTTACAGGCACTTTTCTCTTGAACACATTGTAAATCAAAAGAAACAACTGAATCAGAAACCCAAGTCAATTAAGTGTACGTCACAAAATATATCAAATCTTCAAAATCGTACTCACTATTTATAAAAATAAAGCACAATATCTATCGCATTCCCGAAATAAACCGTAAAACTGAACTCAAAAATCCAAATCAATCAGGTGAAAGAGGATTCAGGAACCCAACGATATAGAGCCATGAGCTTACCTGGCAAAAGACGAACCAATAAGTCAAAATTTCTGTTCATGAATAGAGCAGCGGTGGAATACTTTTTTCTCACGGCCTTGAATTAGCACACAGAGGTACATCTTGGATTTAAACCTTATGGGTTCAACTTTTAAATTATTTAGAATTGAACCCATTATATTTTTAAAGTTATGGGTTCATATCTACTATTTTTTGTAATTTTAATAATTTTTTACAAAAAAACATTTTACTCAGCGTCAAAAGTTATGAGTTCAATTGAACCCGTCGAGTATACACTATATCCGCCTCTGTAATAGCGCTAGCCACCGATTGCTGAAGAAAGATAAGAAAGTGGGGATGGAGAGTGGCGGATAAGGGAGGGAGAGGAGGGACCGAGGGATATTAGATTTTTGGTATGGGGTTTTGTTTTGTCGTCCCTTTTATTATATATTTTTGCTTCATTTTACTTCTTAATGCAAGTCTATCTATCTGTTTCTATCTATATCTATATTATATTAAAAGCACGAAGGCCCTTAACGAAATGTCGTTCACCTTTTTACCCTTTTAAAGTTTGACTATGAAATATTTTCTTATTTGAGTTAGGTAAAAACTCCTAATACTTAGTAGGAATTATATATAAGATTCTTTCCTTATTTAAATTATTATTTTTAAAAGAATTATTAGTTGAGGTTATCGATATTTTCTAAAACAATAGTAATTAGATGACTTTAGAAGTCGTTATCCAAGTTTTGAGAAATATTTTTTTTGAGTGGGAAACAAAATGTGTAGGCTTGTCAAAGAAATAAAACAATATATACTATAATAGTTATTTTATTTACTTAAACACCATAGTAGGTAGCATTTCAAAAAGTATTATCAATTTCTGCAAAATAATTACAACTCCTATGTTGGTTGTACCTTTTTAATTAAGCAAGAAAATAATAAAGTTCTAGCCAGTATTTTTATTAATTTGACCCAAAAATAAAAATACATAATTAAATAGATAGTTATTTGCATCTAAAAAATAACAAATAATACACAATTGGTACTTTATTATTTTAGCTAAAACTATTTTTATCTAGCTAACGTTTTTATAAATTTGATCCGAAAAGATAAAATATACAATTGGATCAAATAGGCATTATATCTAAAGAAGAAATTAAAAATACAAAATTGGATAAAGTATACGTTTATATATTAATATGAAGCAAGAATAATTATATTGTAATAAATAAATAATTATATAAACGATTGAAAAATATAACATCTTATCAAAGTTAATTTTTAAATTTTTTTCACTTTTACGCGCCTAAAGGAGAGTGTGTGTATCTATGCTCTTCGCCACATTAACGTCGAGGAGTAATAACATTCAAATATCTAACTTCGGGGATACTTAAGACTATAATTTGTTTAGGGGTATAACTGATTTCGTGCAAAGTTTAGAGGATTTTTTTTAACATAACCTCCATATTTTTGGCTCATAGATTAACATGGTCCTTCTAGAATCCATAAACTGTAATGTAATGACCCGACCGGTCATTTTGCTTTCTAAGTCCTCGTTCCCCTAAATAAGACTCCCCGTATGTGTTTTTACTGTTTTATGACTTGCGGGGATGGTTAGCTCGGAATTTGGAAGGGTTCGAGTTAAATCAGAACACTTGGTTCCTTAAGTTTGACTTGATTTAACACTTTGAGTAAACGACCTCGAAATCAGGATTTGACAGTCCTAATAGGTTCGTAAGATGATTTTGGACTTAGGCGTATGTTCGGATCGGGTTTTGGATGAACCGAAAGTGTTTCAGCGCTTAATATAAATAGTTGGCACCTTGAAGGTTTTAACGTTCTTTAAATTTGGATTGGAGTAAACTTTGGTGTTATCGAGGTTCGTTTGGGATTCCGAGCTTGAGAATAGTGCTGTATAGTTGTAACGACCCGGCCGGTCGTTTTGAGATTAATAGCCCTGATCCCCTATATACTGCTTCCCCCATATCTATTTCTGCTATTGTGACATGCCGGGAGGTTTTGTTTCGGTTTTTGGAGTGATTTGGGACACTTAGGGGCGTGTCCAAATTGTGTTTTGGAGGTCCGTAGCTTATTTAGGCTTGAATTGGCGAAAATTGAATTTTTGGAGTTTTGGACCGGTTGTGGAAATTTTGATATCGGGGTCGGAATCTGATTCCGGAAGTTGGAGTAAGTCGGTAATGTTTAATATGACTTATGTGAAAAATATGGGGTCAATCGGACATGGTTTGGTTAGTTTCGACATCGGTTGTCGAAATTGGAAGTTTCAAGTTCTTTAAGTTAGAATCCGAGGATGATTTATGATTTTAGCGCTGATTGATGAAGTTTGAGGGCTCTACTAAGTTCTTATGGTATTTTAAGATTGGATGGTATGTTTGGTTCGAGGTCCCGGGGGCCTCGGGTGAGTTTTGGACACCCAACAGATCAATTTTTGGACTTAGGAGGTTGCTGAAGTTTTCTGGTGTCTGAGCTCTAGTTTCCTTATACGCGATCGCGTGGAGTGATCCGCAATCGCGTAGGCTTAGCTGGGAAGAGGATGGAATTGTTCTTTGCATTCGCGGACATGGGCATGCGAATGCATAGTGATGTGAGGTGGTGCTTCGCGAATGCAGAGACAAGGTCGCGATCGCGTAGGGTTAAGTGTACCAAAGCAGGACCACACGCTTTGTTCATCGCGAACGTGTGAGGATGTTCGCGATCGCTTGAGTAGGGGAACCAGAACATCATGTTCGCGTGGTGTTCTACGAGATCGCGTCGAGTAATTTCTGGGGCAGCAAAGTTGTTCTTCGCGATCGCTAGGCTATGTCCGTGATCGCGATTAAGGAATCGCTGGGCAGTGTTAAAGTTTCCAAAAAATGGGGGTTTTGCCATTTTAACAAAAACTTGAGATAGGGAGCTCGGATTTGGACGCGATTTTGAGGGATTTTCAGAGATTTCAATTGGGTAACGATTCTTAACTCCTTTATCGTTATATCCCAATAATCTATCATTAATTTCCTCTTTAATTTCGAATTTTTGGGGTTAAAATTTGGAAGAACTTCTTCAACAAAGATTTCGAGTTTTGAAGGGGATTTGTAGTCGGATTTGAGTAAATTTTATATGGTTAGACTCGTGAGCGAATGTGTGTTTGTATTTTGTGACTTTTACCTGATTCCGAAATGTGGGCCCCACAGCCGATTTTTGAGTTAATTTCGGATTTTTTGTTAAAGTGTTGATTTCATTAATTATATGAGTCTATTATTGTTGTATTTACGATATGTAATTGCTTTTGGCTAGATTTGGGTTATTCAGAGCCGGATATTCGTGGGAAAGGCACTGTGACCAATTGATTAAGCTTGCTTCGAGGTAAGTGGCTTGCCTAACTTTCTGTGGGGGAAATCCCCTAAAGATTTGAAACTATTGTGATATGTGAGCGCTGTGTACGTGAGGTTACGAGTACGTACACGTGCTAGTTGTGGAAAAACACGATTTTCTTACTGAGCAACAACCTGTTTTCCTTTTATTTTAAGTTATACCATTTTTATGAATATTAATCTATTTTTATTCTTAATTGAGTTATTCCCATTTGCGTAGCTATCCTGTTTAGTCTAATACAACATGTCTACGTATCTTAATTGCCTATGTGAACTCTGTGCAGCATGCTTAGTGAATTTTCCGCTTCTTCCTTAACTAGTACTTAGTCTAAATCATAAGATTTTGTGATGTAGTTGTATTTCTATTGTTTGCGCTGCATATTTACTTTGGGACTACGAAACGGTATTCCGTGAGATCCCCTTGTACTGCATATTTACTTTGGGATTACGGAACGGTATTCTGGGATATACCCCTGCACATTTACTTTGGGACTACGGAACGGTATTCCGGGAGATCCCCCTACACATTTACTTTGGGATTACGGAACGGTATTCCGGGAGATCTCCCTGCACATTTACTTTGGGACTACGGAACGGTATTTTGGGATATCCCCCTGCACATTTACGTTTGGGACTATGAGACAGTATCTCGGGAGATTCCCTTATTGTGTTTCTGTGTACTGCGCTATTACCTTCTATGAATTCATTGTTGATAAATTTTCAGCCTTTATTTTATTGCGGTATTACACTCTATATTGTTTTATTATATAATTATCAGTAGGGCCCTCACCTGACCTCGTCACTACTCTACTGATGTTAGGCTTGGCACTTACTGGGTACCGATTGTGGTGTACTCATGCTATTCTCTACATATGGTTTTTGTGTGCAGATCCAGGTGCACCTTATCAGCCGCACTATCAGTGAGTCGGGACAGCCTTGGAGACATCAATGTATATTTGCCGTGTCCGCAGACCTCGGAGTCCCCTTCTGCTCTTTCTCATGTCCATTATCTTCTGCATTTTTCCTTGTTAGATGCTGATGTATAGAGATATTAGATTTTTTCCTTCTGTAGTTTGTGATTCACAATGTTCCGGGTTTTGGGATTTGTTGTGTATTTTTGAATAGTTGGTTAAATTTCTTTTTTTATTTTATTATTCTGCAAGATGTTAGGCTTACCTAGTTGTAGAGACTAGGTGCCATCACGACGTCATAAGAAAGGGAAATTGGGTCGTGACAATAGTGATTTAAGACCTGCACGCAAAATTTGGTGTTATTCAGAGTAGTTCAAGTACGAATCAGCGCATTCGTAGTAAGTTGCATGAATTTGACTTTCATAAATTGATCCTATTGGTTTTGGGTGGTGATTCTTAGTTTTAATGTTGTTTCTGCATTTTGAGGGTGCGAGCGAGTCTGTTTATTATTTCAAACTTGTAGGTATGCTTGGACGGGGGTTCGGGCGCCCCGAATGCCATTCAAACAAAGCGCGGAGGTCGTTTGGCCTTGGGTGCATAGTTGAAGCACCCAGATTCTGGTGCATTCGCACCTGCGGAGGGCTAGCCGTAGGTTCGAGCACGTAGAAGCAAGCCAGCAGCCGCAGAAGCGGCCCAGCATAGGCATCCTAGAAATCGCAAATACGGACAAGGCGAATGCAGATGCGCGACCGCAGAAGCGCGAGCTAGCGCAGGTGCTGCTCATCTGCCACACGAGCAGCATCGCGGAAGCGAGCCCTCATTCTGCAAATGCGTACTTAGGACAGCCAAGAGAGGACTGTATTGAACATGTATTGATTAAATTATGTAACATTTGTCTAGCTTTGGATTGTTCGGTGCCGAGTTGAGGCTTTAGAATGAAATTATGACTGTAAAGTGAAACTTGAGATGAGGTAAGTCTCTTGTCTAACCTTGTAAGAGGGAATTTACCTCATAGGTGCTTTAAATTGCTATTTGCTTCTACTTGTGAGGGCTACATACGTACGAGGTGACGAGAGTCTGTGCGTAGCTACAAATCATGCTTATGTCCGGGTAGTTTAGGACCCGAATAATGAAGTATTTGTAATGTTTGCACCGTACTTACTAATTAAAGTGCCTAAATTATACTAGAACTTGTTAGAGGAATTGTAAAAGACCGAATTTCACTTACTTGAATTTTTAGCGTATTACTTGACCGTAAATGGACATTTTATTACATTGTGTATTAGCCTTGTATTACCTCTTTAACTGATTGTTTATAAAGTATCCGCTCTTCTTGTGGAGAGGGTTGAACGCCTCAGCAATATATAGATGCATCTATGGTTCGTGTCTCTCGACCCTCAGCAGTGTACACATTATTCTGGATCGGGTCGTACGACCTCGGCATAATCGTGCGTGATAACACTCGAAGTGTAATAATATATTTGATATCTTTCCCTGGCTTGATAAGCAAATTTTAAATAAGATGGAAATTTATTTGGAACATACCATGTATGAAAGGATTATTTACTTTCTACTTGTTATTGAGTTACTATTATTATTTATGTAACCCATACTCATTTAGAATTCTGTATTTCCTTACTATTAGCCCATAGTAAGTGTCGATGTCGACCCCTCATCACTACTTCTTCGAGGTTAGACTTGATACTTACAGGGAACATTTTGTTTATGTACTTACGCTACACTTCTGCACTAACCGTGCAGGATCTGAGGTAGGTGCATCTGGCGGTTGATGAGTGGTGATTTTACCATTTATTTTAGTCTCTTTTCTTTAGTTTTTGTATCCGTTAATTATAATATGAGGTTGTTTGTGGTGTGTATTATGAGAGTTTTAGGTAAATGATGCCATGTAGAGAGTTGAATTCAATTGAAGTGGAATTGTGCAATAAAAGAGTTAAAAAAGTGCAAATTCCTTTAGTGATTCCGCATACGCGGAAGGCTGTTCTCTTATCCGACCTCACATCTGCGAGTGGAAGGCCGCATCTGCAGAAATATCAATCTCCAGCTGGGAGCGCATCTGCATTTTGTTAGGCGCATCTACGGAGGCACATCTGCGCACAAACGACACACCTGCGTATGCGCTTCTACGCTTCTTGGACCACTTCTGCGGAAGTTCAAATGCCCACTTATGATTGCGTTTGCGTGCAGCATTCCGCTTTTGGGGAGCCGCACCTGTGATGATCCTTCCGCATGTGCGGTCAACGAGCTTCAACTGTGGATAGTCTTGGTATTTCACATTTTCTCGATTTCAAACCCACAAATACACGACCTAACTTATTGGAAACATATCTTTGGCAGACTTTGATAGTCTCTGCACATCTTGGGCAGCATTTCTCCATTTTTGGAGCTAGGATTCTTGCACAGACACTTGGGTCTTGATGATTTGGAGCTTTTGTTTGAGAATTTCTTACTCATTTATGTTCAATTCTTCATTTTCTTGCTTTATATTGAATATCTAAGTGTGTAGTATTTTTCCAGCATTTAAATCTTGATTATGGGAATATTCATATTTAAAATGTGGATTAAATACCTTGTTGTTCTTATGTATTGACTGATTTTTATTTATTATGAAGTGAGTTATTGTTTCTTTAAGTATTCTTGTTAATAGAAGTTTCCGAAAGGATTAGTTAACCCTAGGACTCGCCTATTCACTTCGAATTAATTTTGGGAAAACTAATTAGGGTTTGGGAAAGATTAATTAACAAGAACTTGAGGCGTTAAGCCTGATTTTATACTACCTAAGGATCGGATTGAACTATTTGTAGCTATATTCGGGTGTGCTTAATCTCTTAATTATTTTAGGGATAATTCAATTAGGAAGTCTTGTTAGTCTTCGAAAGAAGCTAATATAGAATTATTACCTAAGGATAATTAATAATAAACTCACTCATATTTATAAAATCGTGAAATATATTGGATCGTTACTTGAGTGTAATTCCCAATGCATCCATGCTTGTCGTCATTGATCATTTTACTTTTTTTCTAGGTTAGTTTATATTTTTGCAATTAGTTATAAATATTTTCTTAACACATTTCTAAGTGTTTGTCTTAGCAAAATAAGTGATAATTCTCTTACACGCCTAATCGCCTATATATTGTTCTCTTTGGGATTCGAACCCGACTCATAGTTGGGTAAATTATATTGCATGTGTCCGTGTCCATTTAGTTTTTAGTAGTGGATTTGGACGTCATCAGCGGTTCTACTAGCGCGCATCCCAGATATCTCGAGGACTAGTGGTGAGCGGCTTCCTAAGCCATTCTGCAGCCCCTAAAGTCTCTCTTTTGTATTTATATTTTGTCTACTTTATTTTGAACAATAGTTAGAGTCTTGTATATTCTACTAGTTGCTCATGTAATTGTGACACCATGTAACAACCCGACCGGTCGTTTTGAGCTCTAGCACGTCGTTCGGCGGTTTGAGGCCTTGAACAGCTTCACTTCGGGTATTATGACTTTAACGTGTGTTCGTAATCGAATTTCGGAAAATTTGAGATGGATTTGGAATGAAACTTCTAATTTCTGAAGCTTTAAGTTGGAAGAATTGGCTAAGATTGGACTTTTGAGTAAACGACTTCGGAATTGGAATTTGAAAGTTCCAACAGGTTCATATGGAGATTTTGGTTTTAAGCATGTAAAGATGTTGATTTGGAGGTTTGTAGGGCATTTCGGCGTCAATTGGCGAAAGATGGAAATTGGATGATTTTTTGGAAAATTTGACTGGTAGTGGACTTTTTTATATCGGGGTCGGATTTTGATTCCAGAAGTGGGAGTAGGTCCGTAATGTCAACTATGAGTTGTATGCAAAATTTTAGGTCATTCGGACTTGATTTGATAGGTTTCTGCGTCGAATGTAGAATTTTGAAGTTTTAAATTTCATTAAGCTTCAATTGGGATGCGATTCGTGGTTTTAGCATTGTTGGATGCAATTTGAAGGCTCGACTATGCTCGTATTGTATTTTAGGATGTGTTGGTAAATTTGGTTATGGTTTCGAGGGCCTCGGGTGGTTTCCGGATGGTTAACGGATTGTATTTGGCCTTATGAATTTTGCTGGTGGCAGCACATCTGTTGTAACTGCACCTGTGATATTTTGGCCGCAGGTGCGGAGTCGTAGAATTGGCCAAGAGGGTCGCAGAAGTGGTTATTGGAGAGCAGGGCAGTGGCATAGGTGCGAGACTATTTCCGCATCTGTCATGGTGCAGATGCGGCGTCCTTGAGTTCCGCAGAAGTGGAACCGCACCTGCGGATGAGGCATCGCAGAAGCGAAGGCATAGAATCGCTGGAAGGGCCATAGATGCGGAAGGTGAAGGGCCTAAAGGGAGCCGCAGAAGTAGGCTCTGAGCCGCAGAAGCGGCTAATGTTTCCGCATATACGAATAGTCATCTGGGCAGTGAAGTTTTATAAAAAATAGGATTTGGCCCATTTTCTTTTATTTCACTTGGTTGGGGTGATTTTGGAGAGCTTCAAGAGGATATTTTCATCAAACAACATAAGGTAAGTGATTCCCACTTATTACAAGTTAAATACATGATTTATACGTGGATTAGAGCATGAACATTAGTAAAAAATTTAGATTTTTGATAGAAAACCTAGAATTTTGTATTTTTTGAATTTCGACAACGGAATTGGACATGGAATCAAGAATAAATTATATATTTAAGTTAGTGGTGTTATGGGGGTAAAGTTTATCTTCAAGAATTTTCAGGATCCGGGCATGTGAGCCCGAGGGTTGATTTTATCGACTTTTCGAGCGTAGTTGGAAATTGTTTAAATTGATTAATTATGGGTATTAGAGTGTATTTTCATTGGGTTGCATATGTTTTGAATAGTTTTGGACAGACATGCATTGGTTTGAGGTGCTGAGAGGCCTTGGAGCCGGTCATAGAACTTCGGAGCGAGGTAAGTCTCTTGTCTAACTCTATGAGAGGGAGACTACCCCTAGGTGATAATTATTATTATGTGCAACAAGTTGTGGGTGCTACGTACGCACAAGGTGACAAGAGTCCGTACGTAGCTAAAGCATGTTATGTCTGGGTGGACTTGGGATCTTATCCTGTGATATTTGAATTATTTGAACTCATTCTGCTGGCATAACTAATTAAAGTTATAGCTGAATTTGAATTAGAAATAAACGTATGTATAATAGGCCAAACCTTAACACTTTGAATTTTTGGCAAGTTATTTGTGAAATGGTAAAGATTATATTCATTTTATGCCCATGTTTTGTATCGTAAACATGTGTCTCATAATTCGGTAATTTCATTCCTTTTCTTGTGGAGCGGGTCGAACGCCTCGGCAGTGTATAGATGCATCTTTGTTTTGTGGCACTCGACCCTCGGCAGAATCGTGCGTTATATCGCTAGTAGTACGAATGTTCACGAGTTAATCTTTCTACTGATGCCCGACATAGTATACGATGTTCCTTATTTATTTATATTTGCACATGATAATTTTTGAGTTGTTAAGGTAGGTTACAAGAACGAGAAATTTATACTTTAAAAGAAAAAATTCGCAGACAATGAACCCTGAAGATTTATCTTATTGTTATTGTACGTTGTATATCTGCTTTAGTTTTATTATATTGCTTTATTTTTAGTAAGTGTCCATGTCAACCCATTTTTACTACTTCTCTAGGGTTAGGCTAGATACTTACTGGGTACGCGTTGATTTACGTACTCATGCTGCACTTCTGCACTAAATGTGCATGAACTGAGAGGTTCATTTGGTGGTCATCTTAGCGTCGAGGAGACTTTATGTGAGATGTATTCCATGCTACGCATCCCAGTCCATCGAGTCTCCATTGTACTATTTATTTTATTTTATCTTATTATATTCGGGACAGACGTTGTAATATTATTATTGTATTCCTTAGAAAATGCTCATGTATTGTGACTCCGTGTTTTGGGGATTTCTACTGGTTGTTCGTTATTCTAGTTCAGTGTCACGACCCCAAATTCCCTCCGTAGAAGGTCGTGATGGCACCTAGTCTCTAAGACTAGGTAAGCCTATCAATGCAGAATAATCATAAATATCTGAAATAAATAAACTACAATTCAAATAATTACAACTCCCAAAACACGATAGAAATAAGTCACAAGCTTCTAAATTTTTTTCTCAATATTTCGATGTATCAAGGTCTAAAGAAAAATAAGGAAGCAACATAAAATGATAAAAGGGAACTCCGGAGTCTGCGGATGCTGGTAGATATACCTCGAAGTCTCTGTGCGCAGGTAACTTCACTGACGTCTAAACTGATAAGATGTACCTGGATCTGCACAAAACGATGTGCAGAAAGCGTAGTATGAGTACACCACAGCGGTACCCAGTAAGTGCCAAGTTTAACCTCAGTAGAGTAGTGACGAGGTCAGGTCAGGCCCTACTGGAGAATAGATAATGACATGAAAAAAAATGTTTAAACAATTTAATAAGATAAAATGACTATGGAAATGAATCAAATAGTATGTAACATTTAATGACACCAAATAATATCTCGTGGAATTAAAACAGAATTTTCTTTCAGCTTTATGAAAATCACAATAATTAATCGAAGGCAACTATGGCCATAAATCAATATCAACAAGGGCACTACTGAGGTACCGCCTCGTAGTCCCAAATCATAAATAAATTCACAATATCTCATTTTCTTATATCACTGCGGGAGCCGTCAGAATTTATTTAAAAAATATTTTTCCCGAAATAGCATCCCGCGTTTTAGCCACCCTTATCACACCGCATGACTTCTAGTAGTCACCCGTACTAGCCACGCATATCAAGCCACCCTTATCTCACCGCATGTGTTTCAATACCCAGGCCTTATACTACCACATGCGTATCAATATCACAATATATCACAATTTGCACCTCAAGTGCCCAATATTTCAATTTTCCAAAAATAAATCAGCAACAATATTTTTCAAAAATAAAGAGCTCACGACTCATGCCAAAATAATCCAACCATAATATTTTTCCACAATAAAGAGCTCACGGCTCCATCACAATGAGTACCAAAAATCTTACGAAAATATTCAGGAAAATAATATTTCAAAATGTTTAATACGGTGTTTCGATATCAAATTTAGAAATGTCAAATACTTCATATTAATAATACTTAATTTAAAGAAAATCAACCTTCAATATAATGCATAGTATAAAAGAAATCAAGTTTCAATTAAATAGGTAAAACAATTAGCAGGAAAAGGTCAAGCAATTTTAAGGTATACAAATCAAATCAATAATGGAGAATATAACAAGATTTAATAATTTAATTAATATGCAATAGTGATCTTCATAATTTAAGCACATAATCCTTCACATTTAGTCCATATACACACTCGTCACCTCGTGTACACAACTTTCATCACATTACAATTAATACCAATCCTAGGAAAATTTCCCCCACACAAGGTTAGACAAGTCACTTACCTCGACTTGCTCCAATTTAACCAAGTAATATGTTTTTTCCTCGATTTTCCGATTCCGGTCGACTCGTATCTATTCATAAATAATTCGATACAGTCAACAAAAATTATAGAATTAATTCTATAAGAAAATACTATATTATTCAATAAAAATCTAAAATTAACTCAAAAATGGCGTCTCAGAATCCGGCGAAAGTTACGAAATATGAACACACATTCAACTACGAGTCCAACCATACCATTTGTTCAAAAATCCGACATCAACTTGACCTCCAAATCTCAATTTCTCATTTTGAAATCCCTAGGCCCAAATCCTCTAGTTTCACCTCAAAACATGTAATCTAGTCGGATTATTTGATGATAATTCAATATTATGGAGTAGAAATGATCACAAGGGATTTACCTCAAGTTTTCCCGTGAAAACCTTGCTCAAAATCTCCCAACCCGAGCTTGAAATGCCCAAAAATGGCAAAAGCTCGGAACCCCTCTGTTTTTTGTATTGTCCAGTGATTTTCGCATTTGCGGCAACTTGGCCGCTTCTGCGCCAACCGCATGTGCGGAAAAAGACTGGCATCTGCGCCTTTGCCCGCATCTACGCGCCTGTTGCGCTCCTGCGTAGGCCGCTTCTGCGCATTTCCTCCGCATTTGCACTCACGCAGGTGCGAAATTTCCCTCGCACCTACGACCATTGCCCCATAGTCCATTTGCGCAACTGCGCTTGCCAGGCTCGCTTCTGCGAGCTCGCACCTGCGATTAGAATTTCCGCAGGTGCGAATGCAGCAGAGGGCAGAAACTTCAGTTATTTCTTCTAAGTCCGAATTTGATCCGTTAACCATCTGAAACTCACTCGAGCCCCCCAGGACCTCAACCAAATGTACCAACAAGTCCTAAAATATCATACGAACTTAGTCGAGCCTTCAAATCAAATCCAACAACATTAAACATGAATCACACATAGATTCAAGCCTAATGAACTTTGAAATTTCTAATTTCTACAAATGACTCCGGAACCTATCAAATCACGTTCGATTTACCTCGAATTTTGTGCACAAGTCATAAATGACATAACAGAGGTACTCAAATTTTCGGAATAGGATTTTGACCCCGATATCAAAAAGTCAACCCCTCGGGCAAACTTCCAAAAAATTCAACTTTCGGCATTTCTAGCCTAATTCCACTACGGACTTCCAAATAAAATTCCGATCACGATCCTAAGTCCAAAATTACCATACGGAGCTGTTGGAATAATCAAAATTCTATTCCGGGGTCGTTTGCACATAATTCGACATCCAGTCACTATTTGAACTTAAACTTTTAAATGTTTCATCAAAATTCCATATCTCGGGCTAGGGACCTTGGAATTTGGTTCCGGGCATACGCCCAAGTCGCAATTCACGATTCGGACCTATTGGAACTGTCCAAATACTGATCTGAGTCCATTTTCTAAAAATGTTGACCACAATCAACTAAGTTGAGTTTTAAAGCTCAAATTCATATTTTAAATCCATTTTTCACATAAAAACTTTTCGGAAAATTTAACGGACTGCGCACGCAAGTCAAGTAATGATAAATAGTGCTTTTAGAGGTCTTAGATCACAGAATTAATCATTAAATTTAAAGATGACACTTTGGGTCATCACATTCACGTAGTCATTATTGTTTCTGTAATCCTATTTCTGCTATTTAATTAAGGAAAAATTATGATTTCAGAATATTAAAATGAGTAATTAAATTGGTAAATAACTGTTGGCTTGCCTGACGGCGGTGTTAGGCGCCATCACGATCGTTAGCGGATTTTGGGTCGTGACAGCTTGTTATCGGAGCATTAGGTTCACATAGGTCTCACAAGTCATGAGCAAGTCTAGTAGTATTTTGCGGATCGGTACGGAGACGTCTGTACTTACCTTCGAGAGGCTACAAGGCTGTTAGGAGCACTTCCCTTCTTGATTTCCTCATCATGCGGTTTGATTCCATTGAGACTTTTGCCTTTAGTTCCTTCCTACTCAATATATTGCGACGCAAAGAACTGTTATCAATTGGGTATCGAGGAGTTGTAGTGGTACTACAGACGTGGTGCAGGATGTTCTCCATGCGTGTTCGCGCAGGCTATTATCGTTTCCTTGCAGAAGGATGTTCTTTATTCCAGCTCAGTATCTATATTTCTTATGGTTTCTAGACTGTGCATGGATTGCTACGATGTTTATGCGTTGTTATCGCACAATGTTATTAAAATGGTAAGGTGCTCATTTATGTGTTGAGGCGGTGCATGATTGAGGGGTTCAACATTTAATTCCAGCGGAGGAAAGGCAATCAGACTATAGATGTCTAGGTTTGGTTGATGAAGTAATAAGACTTGATATTTTCTAGCGTGGTGGAATTTTTCTTTGGATGCGGTATCGTCATCTTTGTTTGAACGCGTTACGGTTCGCCAGTTTTATGATCTCCCTTGATTTTGCCTTCGGAGCATGGTGTTGTGAAATGGTGCTTGAGGGGCGGTGGTCAGAGATAGTGGTGTGCAATGGTTCAGAATCTAATTGGTAGTTCTAATGTTGATGGCTCGGGAAAGATGATCTCCGAAGAGGCTTAGAGTCGGTAACAATTTATTGGTTCAGATGCTACGGAGATGGATTTTTGATTTGATGCAACATTTGGCAGAAAAGTATTAGGGAGGACATGGCGGGAAGTGTTTTGTGGTGGTTGAAGTACTGGCAGGTCAAGTATGAAGAGCAGAGATTGAGAAGTTGCTTAAAGGAGATGGTTTAACCGAAGTAAGAGTGGCAGATTAGCATATGGATTCCGTGGGTATTAAAGTGTATTTTGATTGGTTTTCATATTGTTTGACTAGTTTTGGACCGACGGGCATTGGGTTGAGGTGCTAAGAGGCCTTGGAGCCGGTCATGGAACTTCGGAGCGAGGTAAGTCTCATGTCTAATTCTATGAGGAGAAAACTACCCCCTAGGTGATAATTATTGTTATGTGCAACAGTTGTGGGTTCTACATACGCACGAGGTTACGAGAGGCCGTACGTAGTTAAAGCATGTATAATTAAAGTTATTTGAACTCATTCTGCTGGCTTAACTAATTAAAGTTATAACTGAATTTGAATTATAAATAAACAAATGTATAATAGGCCAAGCCTTAACACTTTGAATTTTGGGCAAGTTATTTGAGACATGGTAAAGATGATTGTCACGACCTAAAATCCACCAAGTTGTGATGGTACCTAACCCAACCCGCTAGGTAAGTCAATTAACCACTAACCAATTCCAATAACAATTAATAAAGCATTTAAGTAAAGAAATATCTAAATTTAATACATTCCTCAAGAACTGGTAGTACAAGTCATGAGCTCATCATGCTCAACCACTCGGTGCTGTATATGGCCCATACGGCCCAGGGAAGATCCATCCCGGAATTTGTACATCACTAGCCATAAGTCACTCACTATCGAGGAAAACCAATCCGGCCCCATGGAGAAGATCCATCTCCAGGTATATAAATGCTTCGGACAAGATCCATCCCTCAATAATATCAACCGCGCTCACTGGGGGTGTGCATACTCTGGAGGGGCTCCTACAGCACAAGCGCTATAATCCGCACGGACAACTCACATGCCATAATATCAATATATGGATCTGCACGGATAACTCACGTGCTATAGTATCAATATCCTCCGTGAGAGCCCCCGATCTCACTCTGTCATCAATCTCTCCAGTCTCACTCACGGGCTCACATTGTCATGAAACTAGCCCGACAACAATGATATGATGTATCAATAAATAACTGAGACTGAGATATGATATGAATGCATGAATATGACTGAGTACGAAATATCAATGAAATCAGTGAGATGACAGTAAGAAACGACCATTATGGGTCCAAACAATATCGGCATAATGCTTAAACATGATATCTAGCATGATTGACAGCTTAACTACTTTATCACATGGTGAAAACACGGATATCAACAAAGTAGGACAACTATATAGTGCCATGGAAACAATAAAGTCCTAATTCACATGGTGCACGCCCACACGCCTGTCTCCTAGCATGTGCGTCAACTCATTACCAATCACATAACACGTATTTTGGGGTTTCATACCCTCAATACTAATATTAGAAGAGTTACTTACCTCGAACAAGCCAATACCAATGTTGAGAGAGCCAAACGATGCTCCAACGAAGCCATCACGCGCGTAGCGACCTCCGAACGGGTCAAACTAGTCAAAAGCAACTCAAATACATCAAATAAAGCCCAAGGAAACAATTCCAAATGAAAAAGGTTGAATCTTTAATCAAAAGCCTAAAATCGGCCAAAACGTCCAACCAGGGCCCGCACCTTGGAACACGATAAAACTCACAAAATCCGACAAGCCCTTCAATTACGAGTCCAACCATACTAATTTCACTCAAATCCGACTCCGAATCGATGTTCAAAACTAAAAAATTAACATTATGAAACTTTAGGCCAAACCCCCCAAAATTCTCTTTTGGAACCCTCAATCAAATGACGAAAACGAAGATAGATTCATGATATAAAATAAAAAAAGAGTAGAGAACACTTACCCCAGTCCTTGTGATGAAAATTGCTCCAACAATCGTCTCAATCCGAGTCCCACGTCTCATAATATGAAGAAAGAGCCAAAACCTCGATTTATAGCTTCTGCCAGCATTTTCGCACCTGCGGCGTCGCTTCTGCGGAATCAGCTGAGGATTCGACCCTCGCACCTGCGGACAACATATCCTCTTTTGCAATATAGCTAGTGCGAGCCACCAGCCGCACCTGCGAAATACCTCGCTCCTGCACTCCATCACCTCGCATCCACATATGTGCCCAAATCTCCGCAGGTGCGGTCACACCAGAACCAAATATAGCAACATGAAGTAAAAAGGATCTGAACCTCATCCAAAACTCAACAGAGCCACTCGCGAACCCATCTGAATATACCAACAAGTCAAATAACATAACACGGACCTACTCGAGGTCTCAAATCACGCATAACAATATCAAAACGATGAATCACACCTCAAATCAAAATCTATGAACTTTGAACTTTTAAATTCAATAACTCATGCCGAAATATAGCAAATCAACACGGAATGACTTCAAATTTTGCTCACAAGTCCCAAATAACAAAACAAACCTATTCCAATTCCCGGAATCACAATCCGAATCTGATATCAAAATGTCCACTCCCGGTCAAACTTTCCAAAATTTCAACTTTCTCCATTTCAAGCCAAATTCAACTACGGACCTCAAAATCACAATCCGAACTCGCTTCTAAGTCCAAAATACCCAACTGACCTACCGGGACCATCAAAATTCCAATCAGAGGTCAAATGCTCAAAATTCAAACTTGGTCAACTCTTTCAAATGTAAAGCTACCTAGTTGAGAATCATTCTTCTAAATCAGTCTCGAATAACCTGAAAGCCAAAACTGACAATTTACATAAGTCATAATACATCATACATAGCTACTCATACCCGTAAACTACCGAGCGAAGTGCAAATGCTGAAAATGACCGATCGGGTCATTACATTCTCCCCCACTTAAATATATGTTCGTCCTCGAACGTGTCCAGAGTTGTCCTAAAAGCCATCAAATCGTTGTATAACATTGCCATGCACATACCCGGGGGTGACCCTACGTCACCCTACCCCATATAGGTCTGATAACACCACATAACTGAAATTTCTTACTTCAACCTAGCCTACAAGCCTTAGAATCCAGTTTCCAACATCCAGAATTTCTTATAGATGTGAATCACGCAACCTACACACTGTATAAGTCTGAATAAGCTGTACCAAAAGCCGTAACAATAACTCAAATACCATATAGCTCTGATGCTCGAAGTAATAATTTTTAATCACAGCAGCTACTCCTAACATGTGCGTCACTTCCGATAGTATCCCTTCTAGGTCCAATGATCTCATCTCATCCAGCACGACCACTCTAGTGACATGCC
The DNA here is from genome assembly GCF_000390325.3 of Nicotiana tomentosiformis. Lineage (NCBI taxonomy): Eukaryota > Viridiplantae > Streptophyta > Magnoliopsida > Solanales > Solanaceae > Nicotiana > Nicotiana tomentosiformis. Next base: position 108,993,204 of record NC_090817.1, on the reverse strand, counting down.
ACATCAATACAATCTAAATCCATAACCCGTGCAATCCGTGCACCAATAAGCAACATTCCAAATGTACTCAAATCATGGAAAACTGACTCAAATGGGAGAACTATCCTGGAAGCTCAACAAGTACCACCACAACGCAATGCTAAGAACCTATCACACACCGTAGAACCAAAACACATGAATCTAACACAAAGGATCATATCTCAACATAACTCTTCCGCCATGCGCGACCTCATCCAAACACTGATCCACATGAAATACCTCAGCCACCATGCTAAAAATCAATAACCACACACAATCCGATATCAAGTACTCAAAGTGCGTTACCATAACCATGTAAAAGCAAATGACGCAATGCCACACAAACCCGAAAGAACATAACCAATGCGCAACCACTTATGCATCACCCAAATACCCATCTCGCGCAAATTCCGCTATAAGGCCCCAATAGAACTGCACCACGGGTGCATACATCCAATGAATCACAACTCCTCATAGCATAGAAGAGTAACACACCGAACATATCAAAACACGAATAAGCTCAACAACAACCGAATGGCACATCCCTCAACAATAGCAGTATGGAGCCAACTAATCCGACTAGATGTAGAATACACGTCTTAATTAGGACTACCAGCGGACCCCCAAATCAACTTCGGACACCCACAAATACATAAATAAACCTCTGAAAGCCTACAATTGACTGAATCATAACACATACTATCATCTGGCTAGCTTCGGCCATGACTTCACAGTCCACAACCATGAAACAGTCTATTCCTGAGAACTCCCAGTCTCCAAATCCATAAAATACACGAATCACCATTTCTGATTCTATCTCCGCCACCCGAATGTCTAACACATATCTCATACACAATCATCACATGAGGAATACTTCTAAAATTCTTCCGTGCCACATAGCAAAATTTGAATATCAGTAGTCGATCAACCAGAAGAGTGTTGCAGTACCAGTGAAGTATCCATTCATCAAAACACATTGCCCCTTCTGAAATATATACTCTCATCAAGCCATACCAAATAGTAATATCATTTACCTAGTCATCTATAATGGTCCATGCTGCCTATGAATTTTATGACCTTCCCTTCCAAACAGAACTGTGACCCTGCTCACGCAAATCTCAATCCCACACAATACACCTCATATACCATGTCATCATATGACAAAAATAAAAAAATAAAAAAAATACGGGAACTTCATAATCCACTCCGAGTCACAATCAAATACATATGCAATTATCCAAGGACCTTCCATTTGATTCCATCCATGAGAAAATCACTATACACCACATGCTCCTCACGTCAGTAGGAAATATACTCCTCGAACCGTGGTAAAAACCCTTGAGAACCCTTCGAAGTCCATTTTCACATAACCAAGATATCAGAACCGAATCTCTCTAACTTAACCCAGCCACACATGTCACCAAAACCCAATAGCATTGCCACTAAACACCTGTAGAGACTAGCCACATCATAAGTACCCCCAAAGAACCGATTATATCCATTACTGTGCTAACAAACCTACTACCAAGCTGTCCTATTTCTCCAAGTCCTTTCCAAATTGCCTAAAAATTGATACTTGTCCTTGCTAAAACACCACGATCCTTAACCAAAATTCACCACACAAGAAACCCTAGTATAAAACCACAATGCCCTAAGGCCCGTAAGCTACTGACGTCTCTCTTAAGCACCCCAAAGCACCACAACCGCGACACCCACTTTAAAGAGACCTTGTGTGAACATAAAACTGTTTCCTTCACCTTCTTGATACTGAAATACATAATCCACAATGATAAAAAAAAATGCCACAAGTCTCGATACCGTCCAATGTAACTCTCGATTTCTAGCCAAATACCAATCTTGAAAATTTTAAATCGCTACATATAAATCTTGAATCCATGAAAACCATTCTCGAGAGTCATCCACTCTAATCAAATCTCAATTGCACCACCTAAACGGGCCTAACGACTGGTGCATTGGCACATTGGCATAACGACACCCAAAGGAGTAACCCCACCTTAACGCGACCAAGTAAATTCCTACAACATGCACACTACATCTTTCACAACTAACCACTCAATCATTCTATAATTACATAGAATGTAATACAACCTGTATCCAGAAACTCTTTTACCCGAGTCATTCTCGATCTCAACCGCTGCAGTCATAGCTGATTCACCAGTATACCTCGAACCAAAACCAATATAACACATAATCGTTCAATCAACTTGTCAATAGTAGACTCCCCCACTTGTGTCAAAGTAAAGGAATAAAGCATCTAATAACTTACAATAGCAACCCCCATACTGGCATGATACCGCAATAGGATTCAACTAAATCCTTCATAAGCTCATGGAACACAAACCATATAATACCTCAAATCGAACAAATATAACCTAGTGGTAGAAAAGAAAGCCTCCACACAACATCATAAAATCACATATTCGTAGATTACCTAGCAGGTTATAACCCACTAGCTTTTCCTCAAGCTGACATCTCTCTATACTCTTCCACAATCATAACTATTACGCATTCACTTAATCTCCCAAAGTCTGAACTCATAACACGACATGAAATCTATTACACTCCACAACTAAACAACATGAGAGGTCCTTTAATACACCTATAACTCGAGGCCATACGCCAAATCAAGACAGAAATCAAATACCCAATAGTTCTTGGTACATCTCAAGTAAACATTTCTCGTCACATTCAAACCATATGAACACATCTCGCAGTCACATCATACTCATCACGTGCCATCCAGCCACAAATTCCACTAATAGGGACACTACCGGACATATATATCCAAAAACACGTGCACACACAATCAACATCTCTACGCCAGGCCACAGTCAAAACCCGGCCTCAAGTCTTCCAGACTAGCCCATCATCAGCATACTGAAATCACATCTCACACCCCGTTTATAGAATCACAAGCCGACGAATGCATAGCTAATACCGAGCGCTCATGTGCGCATACAAATTCCTGGAAGGAATTCAAAGAGTTACGCTTCAAACTGAATCAATGCCGCACGATAAGTAAAGAAAGATGGGAAGTATATCCTAAATGTCTTGTAGCCTCTTGAAGATAGATATGGAAGTCTGATACCACCTTGTCTCGAGCGCTCATGACTTGTAGAACCTCTGAACCTAGAGCTCTAATACCATCTTGTCACGACCCAAAATCTGCCTAGTCAGGATGGCACCTAACCTAACCCGTTAGGTAAGCCAACTAACCACTAACCAATTCCAATAACAATTAATAAAGTAATAAAGTAAAGAAATATCTGAATCAAATACATTCCCCAAGAACTGGTAGTACAAATCATGAGCTTCTAAGAATAGAATTTACAAAGCGGAAATTAAATAAATACAGACATTCTGTTTGTAAAATACATAAACAGAGTTTTATAGATCTAAGGCTACCACAAACAAAAGGCAGCTACAACCGGGACGTAGGTACAACTTCAAATCTAGCTCACATCGAACACAACAACATCAACAACCAACATCTGCACGCATGGTGCAGAAGTGCAGTATGAGTACATCCGACCCCATGTACCCAATAAATAACAAACCTAACCTTAGGTTGAAAGTAGTGACGAGCTAACACAAGGTCGGGTTCAGTACCAATATCCCACAACAGTTCATAACAACATAATACGAGTAATAAAAGATGTATCTCAGAAGTAAAATGCCCAGCTCGTTCACAGTTCCGGAAAAATAGTCATGCTTTTGAAGTATCTTAGTGAAAACCCAAATCTTTTATCGAAAATAACAAAAATACGAGTAAGTTTGAAAACTGTATTTTTTTCAAATATCCTTTCCATAATAAATAAGATGTTTCATTTTCTTTCCAGATAGCAAGTGTGAGATACCTCTCTATGACCACATATCAATATGTGTAAAGAGTCATGAATGGCGTGATACTATACAACATGAGGAAAAGTGCATCTATATGCCTGTAAGTCATGTGTGCATTCCAATGCCATGTATCTCAGAGATGAATCATGTACTCACACTCTGAGAGTACTCAATCTCATTGTCCCACACTTTTCACTCATCATGCTCAACCACCTGGTACTGTATATGGCCCATACGGCCCAGGGAAGATCCATCCTGGAATATATACATCACTAACCATCAGTCACTCAATACCGAGGAAGGACAATCCGTCCCTATGGAGAAGATCCATATCAAGGTATATAAATAATTCGGACAAGATCCATGTCCAGGGAAGATCCATCCCTCAATAATATCGACCACGCTCACTAGGGGTGTGTAGACTTCTGGAGGGGCTCCTACAATCCAAGCGCTATAATCCGCACGGACAACTCACGTGCCATAATATCAATATTTGGATCTGCACGGACAACTCACGTGTTGCACGGACAACTCACATGATATAGTGCTATAGTATCAATATCCTCACCAACAAGCCCTCGGCCTCACTCAGTCATCAATCTCTCTAGTCTCATTCGTGGGCTCACAATGTCATGAAACTAGCCCGACAACAATGATATGATGTATCAGTAAATAACTGAGACCGAGATATGATATGAATGCATGAATATGACTGAGTACGAAATATCAATAAAATCAGGGAGATGACAGTAAGAAACGACCACTATGGGTCCAAACAATATCGACATAATACCTAAACATGATATCTAGCATGATTGACAGCTTACCTACTTTATCACATGGTGAAAACACAGATATCAACAAAGTAGGACAACTATACAGTGCCATGGAAACAATAAAGTCCTAATTCACATGGTGCACGCCCACACGCCTGTCTCCTAGCATGTGCATCAACTCGATACCAATCACATAACACGTATTTTGGGGTTTCATACCCTCAATACTAAGATTAGAAGAGTTACTTACCTCGAACAAGCCAATACCAATGTCGAGCAAGCCAAACGATGCTCCAATGATGCCATGACACGTATAGAGACCTCCGAACGGCTCAAACTATCCAAAAGCAACTCAAATACATCAAATAATGCCCAAGGAAACAATTCTAAATGAAAAAGGTCAAATCTTTAATCAAAAGCCCAAAATCGGCCAAAACGTCCAACCTGGGCCCGCACCTCGAAAACTGACGAAACTCACAACATCCAACAACCCATTCAACTACGAGTCCAACCATACTAATTTCACTTAAATCCGATTTCGAATCGATGTTCAAAACACAAAATTAATATTATGAAACTTTAGGCCAAAACCCCCAAATTTGTCTTTTGGAACCCTCAATCAAATGCCGAAAACGAAGATAGATTCATGATATAAAATCAAAAATGAGTAGAGAACACTTACCCCAGTCCTTATGATGAAAATTACTCCAACAATCTCCTCAATCCGAGTCCCACATCTCAAAATATGAAGAAAGAACCAAAACCTCGATTTATAGCTTCTGCCAGCATTTTCGCTCCTGCGGCACATTAGCCTCTTCTGCGGCATCGGTTATGCGACATAACCTCCACTTCTGTGGAATCAGCTGAGTACTCGAACCTCGCACCTGCGGACAGCATATCCGCTTCTGCGACATAGCAGGTGCGAGCCACCAGCCGCACCTGCGAAATACCTCGCTCCTGCGCTCCATCACCTCGCACATGCGCATCCGTATATGAGCCTAAATCTCCGCTTTTGTGGTCTTCCTCGCCCAGTACTATTTACGCTCCAGCAACCCCTTCGTCGCTTCTGCAACCATCGCACTTGCACAAACCATCCGCAGGTGTGGTCACACCAGAACCAGCAATAGCAACATTAAGTAAAAAGGATCCGAACCTCGTCCAAAACTCATCTGAGCCACTCGGGACCCCTTCTGAATATACCAACAAGTCCAATATCATAACACGGACCTACTCGAGGCCTCAAAGCACGCATAACAACATCGAAATGATGAATCGCACCTCAAATCGAAATCTATGAACTTTAAACTTTCAAATTCAATAACTTGTGCCGAAACGTAGGAAATCAATTCGGAATGACAATCCCAGAATCACAATCTGAATCCGATATCAAAAAGTCCACTCTCGGTCAAACTTTCTAAAATTTCAACTTTAGCCATTTCAAGCCAAATTCCACTACAGACCTCCAAATCACAATCTGGACACGCTCCTAAGTCCAAAATCACCGAACGGACCTACCGAGACCATCAAAATTCCAATTTGAGGTCAAATACTATAAAGTCAAACATGGTCAACTCTTTCAAATTTAAAGCTCCTTGAGAATCATTCTTCTAAATCAGTCCTGAAGAACCTGAAAGCCAAAACCGACGATTCACATAAGTCATAATACATACGGAACTACTCACACCCATAAACTAAAGAACGAAGTGAAAATGCTCAAAAACGACTGGTCGGGTCGTTACAATGATATTCATTTTATTCCGTGTGTTGTATTGTAAACACGTGTCTTGTAATTCGGTAACTTCCCTCCTTTGCTTGTGGAGCGGGCCGAATGCCTCGGCAGTATATAGATGCATCTAAGGTTCGTGCCGCTCGACCCTCGGCAGTGTATACATTATTCTGGATTGGGCCGAATAGCCTCGGCAGCATCGTGCGTTATATCGCTTGTAGTCTGAATGTTCACGAGTTAATCTTTCTACTGATGCCCGGCATATTATATGGGGTTCCTTATTTATATGATATTGCCACATAATAATTTCTGAGCAGTTAAGGCATGCTACAAGAACGAGAAATTAATACTTTAAAAGAAATAATTGGCAGACTATGAACCCTACAAATTTATCTTATTGTTGTCGGACGCTGTATATCTGCTTAAGTTTATTATATTTCTTTATTGGACCTTTAGTAAGTATCGATGTTGACGCCCCGTCACTACTTCTCTAAGTTTAGGCTAGATACTTACTGGATACGTATTGATTTATGTACTCATGCTGCACTTCTGCACTAAATGTGCAGGAACTGACAGGTTCATTTGGTGATCATCCTTGCACGTAGGCGCACCTGTCAAGGAGACTTTATGTGAGTTGTATTCCAGGCTACGCATTGTAGTCCACCGAGTCTCCATTGCACTATTTATTTTATTCTATATTATTATATTCGGGACCTCGTTGTAATATTATTATTGTATTCCTTAGAAAATGCTCATGTACTTGTGACTCTGGGTTTTGGAAATTTCTACTGGTTGTTCATTATTGTAGTTCACGTAGTCATTATCATTTCTGTAATTCTATTTCTACTATTTAATTACGGAAAATTATAATTTCAAAATACTAAAATGAGTAATTAAATTGGTAAATTGCAGTTGGCTTGCTTGGCAGCGGTGTTAGGCGCCAACACGACCATTAGCAGATTTTGGGTCGTGACACACCAGGTCTTGACACACACACTAGTAGACTTTATGGTTTTCGAGTACTTATATCATCATGATTGCCATTCCTTTGCCTTCATTTCTTTTATTAACTTTTTTCACACCTTAATTTATTATTAAATAGAATTTACTTACTTCAAAATCTTATTAAAATATAAATAACATAGTTTAGTTCACCGTTGGCTTGCCTAGCAGCGACATTGGGCGCCATCACAGACTATAAAGGAAATGTGATGACCCAAAATGTCATCTTTAAATTTAATGATTAATTATGTGATCTAAGCACTATTTACCATTACTCGACTTGAGTGTGCAGTCCGTAAAAAAATATTTCGGAAAGTTTTCAGGTGAAAAATGAATTAAAATGTGAATTAGAGCTTTAAAACTCAATTGAGTTGACTTTGGTCAACAGTTTGAGCAAACAGACTCGGATCAGTGTTTTGACAATTTTGGTAGGTCTGTATCGTGATTTGGGACTTAGGTGTATGCCCGGAATCAAATTCCGAGGTCCCTAGCCATAGATATGGAATTTTGATGAAAACTTAAAAGTTTAAGTTCAAATAGTGACCGGATGTCAAATTATGTGCAAATGACCCCGAAATAGAATTTTGATGATTCCAACAGGTCCGTATGGTGATTTTGGACTTAGGAGCGTGACCGGAATTTTATTTGGAAGTCCGTATTAGAATTAGGCTTGAAATGCCGAAAATTAAATTTTTGGGAAGTTTGACCGAGGGGTTGACTTTTTGATATCGGGGTCGAAATCTGATTCTGAAAATTTTCATAACTCATTTATGTCATTTATGACTTGTGTCAAAAATTTGAGGTCAATCGGAATTGATTTGATATATTTCGGCGCAAAATATAGAAGTTGGAAGATTTGAAAACTCATAATTCGATTGGATGCGCGATTCGTAATTTCGGCGTTGTTTGGCATAGTTTGAAGCCTCAACTAAGTTCATATTGTATTTTGGGACATGTTGGTATATTTGGTTAAGGTACCGAGGGCCTCGGGTGGATTTCGGAAGGTTAACGGAATGAATTTCGGACAAAAAGGAACTGCTGGAATTTTTCTGCTGCAGAAGCTGTTTTTGGACAGCAACCGGTGCAATCGCAGAGCTGACTTTGGAAGCTTATATCTCGAAATCTATAAGGAATCTGAACATTTTCAAAACATGAAAGTTGTAGCCCTTTGATTCTAGTTTCCAGAATCATAAACCATTTATCATTCAGACATTTATACAAAATGTTATGATCGATTGACCGAAGCTGCTACTGCAGATTTTTGCTACAGCAGTGTGCATCGCCAGAAATTTCTGCTGCACAGGGCTGACTTTGGGAGCTTATATCTCGCAATCTATAAGGAGTTGGGCGATGATCAAAACATAAAAGTTGTAGTACTTTGTATCTAGTTTGCAGAAATTTAAACCGTTTAGCAGTTGGAGTTGAGTACAAGAAGTTATGATTGATACACTAAAGGCTGTCGAGGAAGAGTTTGATATTTTCAACATAAGCATGTAATGATCCAAATGTCCATTTTTAGTTCTAAAGATCGAAATTCGATTTCGAGACTTTCTACATTTTGATAATGAATTATAGGAGTGATCTGAAAAGTTTGGTCTAATTTCATCAAGTCGCGATTGAGTTTTAAGCACGAAATATGAGTTAATTATTTAACGAGCGAAATTGATATCATATTGAGCAAATGAGCTCCGAATTGAGTTTCGATTGAACGAATGGGTTCGTAGTTTTATTTGTGACTCATAGGAACAAGAATTGTCGAATTCCGAGTTCGTGTGATGGAGTTAGAGTCTTTTTAGTGAAATAAAACTGTTGGTATAAATAGTCCTGGTGTGCACCTTTAGCGACCAGATGTGACACTTTTAGCGACGGGATTGGACTTTTAGCGACCAGAATAGTGTTTTTTGGGCAGAAACTTAAGGACCAAAAATGGTCATTTCCTTCATTTCGTTTTGGAGTGTTGGAGCACGGTTCTTGGGCGATTTTGAGGATTTCTTCAAGACTTCAACCTGGGTAAGTGTCCTATATCCAAATGTGATTATATTTCATAAATCCATGGTCATATTCATCATTTATTTCGGATTTAAATGGAAGAAATCAAGATTTTTGCAAAATCTTTCAAAAATAAAAATTTAAGATTTGGAGGTCGAGTTGTTATCAGATTTTGGTAAAATTGGTATGGGTGGACTCGTAATTGAATGCGTTGTCGGATTTTATAAGTTTCGCCGGATTCCGAGATGTGGGCCCCACGGGCAAATTTTGAGCTAATTTCGGATTTTAATGAAAATGTAATATTTTCTTATGAAATTGGTTACTATAATTTTTATTGACTATATCGAATTAATTATGACTAGATACGAGTCGATCGGAGTCGGAAAATCGAGGAAAAAGCATAATACTTGATTAAATTGGAGCAAGTCGAGGTAAGTGACTTGTTTAACCTTGTGTGGGGGAAATTTCCCCTAGGATTGGTATTGATGTGATTATTGAAATGTGTTGAAAGTCGTGTGCATGAGGTGACGAGTGTGTACACGGGTTAAATTGCGAAAAATTATATTTTTAAATTGTGTAGATCACTGTTGCGCATTTATTAAATTATTTTATCTTATTATATTCTTCATCATTGATGTGAGATATATACTTCAAATTTGTTTGATCTTTTCTTACTAATGGTTTTACCTGTTTAGTTGAAACTTGGTTTCTTTTATTCTGTGCATTATTTGAAGGTTGATTTTCTTTAAATTAAATATTATTAATATGAAGTATTTGACATTTTTAAACTTGATATTGAAGCAACGTAGTTAAGATTTTGAAATATTATTTTCCTAAATTATTTACTCCTAAATATTTTTATACTCATTGTGAGGGAGCTGTGAGCTCTTTATTGTGGAAGAATATTATTGATGAATTATTTTGACATGAGCTAGGAGCTCTTTATTGTAGAAAACTATTATTGATGATTTATTTTGGCATGAGCCGTGAGCTCTTTATTGTGGCAAACTATTATTGATGATTTATTTTGGCATGAGCCGTGAGCTCTTTATTGTGAAAATATATTGTTGTTGAATTATTTTGGCAAGTTAAATTATTTGAGCACTTGAGGTGCAAATTGTGATATATTGTGATATTGATACGCATACGGTGGTATAAGGTCTGGGTGTTGAAATGCATGCGGTGAGATAAGGGTGGCTTGATACGCGTGGCTAGTAGGGGAACTACTAGAAGTCATGCGGTGTGATAAGGGTGGCTAAAATGCAGGATGCTATTTCGGGAAAAAAATATTTTCTTTAAATAAATTGTGAAGGCTCCCGCGGTGATATAAGGAAATGAGATATTGTGAATTTATTTATGATTTGGGACTACGAGGCGGTACCTCGGGAGTGCCCTTATTGATATTGATTTATGGCCGTGGTTGCCTTTGATTATTATTGTGATTTTCATAAAGTTGAAGGAAATTCTGTTTTTATTTCCATGAGATATTATTTGCAATTATTTGGTGTCATTAAATGTGACATACTATTTGATTTATTTTCAATGTCATTTTATTTTACTACATTGATAAATATTTTACCATGCCATTATTATATTCCAGTAGGGCCTCACCTGACCTCGTCACTACTCTACTGAGGTTAGGCTTGGCACTTACTGGGTACCGCTGTGGTGTACTCATACTACGCTTCTGCACATCTTTTTGTGTAGATCCAGGTACATTTTACCAGCCTAGACGTCAGTGAGTTACTTCTGCACGGAGACTTCGAGGTATATCTGCCAGCATCCGCAGACTCCGGAGTCCCCTTCTATCATTTTATGTTGCTTCCTTATATTTTATTTAGACCTTGACATATAGAGACATTGAGAATAAATTCTTAGAAGCTTGTGACTCATTTCTACCGGGTTTTGGGAGTTGAAATTGTTTGAATTGTAGTTTATTTATTTCAGATATTTATTATTATTCTGCATTGATAGGCTTACCTAGTCTTAGAGACTAGGTGCCATCACGACATCCTACGGAGGGAATTTGGGGTCGTGACAAGTTGGTATCAGAGCACTAGGTTCATAGGTGTTATGAGTCACAAGCAGGTTTAGTAGAGTCTTGCGGATCGGTACGGAGACGTCTGTACTTATCTTCGAGAGGCTATGGAACTGTTAGGAAATATTCACTTCTTTGACTCCTTATCGTGCGACATTTATTTAGCTTGAAACATATATCTCATATTCCTTTGTATCCACTCGTGCGTTGACGGTTCGTGATGCCGCAGATGGACTACGAGGGAGCCAGAGATGCTCAAACATTGCCTTAACGTGTGGTTCCGGCTGAAGATGTGGGCATATTTAGAGATCACCTAGTGAATCATGTGCGGGGTTCAACGGACATTGGCGTCTGGTTAATTTATACAAGCTGTGAAGATTATTATTGAGGATTATCGAACGTTGTGACCTATGACTTCGCGCTGAGTAGGGGGAGTCCACTACCAATGGGTGGATTGCGAGGTCATGTATTATATCAGTTTTGGCCTGAAATGTATATATGTGGTACTGAAAGGTTCCCTAAAATTTACACATGTTTAAGACCTGAGATTTTATAGAGGATAAGGTTGGGACTTGCGGTATGTCCGCCTCTTAATAATCTTATACTTCAATACCAAAGGAGTTATAGAAACAACTCTAAATTTATAGAAGGTTTACTTAGCGTGGACGTCACTGTTGCGGATTTTGGGGTGCTTCGGAGTAAGTACACTTGTTGACGAGAGTCTGGACTATATGGTTCGTGATAAGATTTGTCTGTATGGAGCTCTACTTTTGTGAGCGTTGTGTATAAATAGGGGTAAGGGTTACCCCAAAGAAGAGTCGAAGAGTATGTTAAGAAATTGGTCAACTCAACAGTGTAGAGTCAGTATAATAAAAGAAGAAATTCGCCTTGGGAGAGATAATTCTCCACCGGTGTTCGTGGCAAGCCTATGAAGAGAGCATACCAGCCAATGCAACACCGCCCACTTGGCTCAGTTCTCAGAAATGCTTTTGAAAGAGTTTGTTTTCTGGACTCTTCGTAATGCGTGGCGCATAGGGTTTGAACGATTACGTCATATCACCATTGACGATGTCAGAATATGCCATCAAGTTCAATAAGGTAGCCCGTCATACTCGTACTTTGATTCCTACAGCCAGAGGGCGAGTCCATAGACTCATTAAAGGACTCAATTATGATCGTAAAATTTTGTACAACTCGGGAGCTACAAGCTGATACTTCATTTCTGCTAGTTGTACAAATTGCCAAGATATAAGAATGTGTTCGGGGTGAAAAAAAAAAGGAAACTGAGGAGACCAAGACGTCTCGAGGTTCTAGGGGATTCAGTGGATTCTACTCTACAAGTATAAATCATTATGGCGGGGGCTCAGGCAGTCGTCCAGCCCAGTCTGCACATCGGATTACTTAGGGTGCTCCAGTAAGTTCTTTTAATGCACTACCGACATGAGTTCCTACAATGGTTATTCCAATTATTTGGCACAGACTCAATATGAGCAGCCTAACCCGCAAAAAGGGTTGTTATGAATACGGTGATACTGGAACATCAGGAGAAAAATTTCCCAAACTTGGGAGAGGCTTATTTCATTAAATCACTCAGGCTACGTGCCCCATTGCAGTTACTACACCACCCACATGACCAGTTAGGGGTGGAGGACAGATGAGTAAAAGGCATCCTAGAGGTGGAGACCCAGCCGTTGATATATTTATTTTACGGTATGGCGGAGTTCGCTACATCAGATGGTGTCGTTACAGGTACGACCTCGATTTAATATAAAGGAATAATTTCCTTAAGTTGATTCGGTTCCAATATCGAAACGAGTCTTCCTATTGTGCTCCACTTATGAGTGAGCTTCATAATTCTATAATCTACTTATGTGTTTACCCTTATTGGGAGATTTTATGGAGATAACTACACCTATCATTTCGTGTTGGTCACTAATAAGAACTGCGAGGCTAAATGTGGCTTTCTGTTACTCATTTCGGTAAATTTTGATGTAAATTCCGAATAATTAATTGCAAATTATGAATTATATGCCCTACTAGTGTGGGGTTCATTATGTGTTGTGATTTGGTGTAACCGAAATTATTTAAAAGGAGAAAATAGAAATTTTCAATTGGCACGATGTGCATATTACTTGTGATTCAGAACTGAGGACGAGATCCTCACATTTTTATATAAATTGATATGTTTAAACCGGGCTACGAGCTGCGGTGGAAGTTATATAAGGACGAGATCCTTGTGAGAAAAATTCTTGTGTTTAAGTTCTCCCTTGTGAAATTAAATTTGTACTATAGTACTAATAGGGAGTCATGCTTGTTAGGCTTATTTGAAAATTCTTATATGAAATTCTTTGTGCATAGTTGTCAAATTCGTGTTGTAATTATTAATTTTTAACCTATGAGGTAGGTGCCCGCCTAGGTGGCATTAAATGTGACTCGTTAATTAAGGTAAATAATTATGAAGTCTTCATGCCTCGCATCTAGTTATCAGTATTGTGAAGGATTGCAATGAGATTTTTGTTAACATGAGGTTAAATGACGATTCTGTAATTGATTATGAATAACTATTAAGACCAAATTGATCCAAGAGGGTGCCCCATTTGCAGGGTCAGACGAGTGTGAGTTAAGCTTTCAGAAGCTCAAGATCACTTTGACTCCGACACAAGCATTGGTATTACTTACATATTCAAGGTCTTATACTGTGTATTGTGATGCGTCGCATATTGGTCTCGGCGCGATGTTGATGCAAGACGGTAGGGTGATTGCCTACGCGTCCAGATAGTTAAAGGTACATGAAAAAAAAAATTAGTCCACGGCCTTGAGTTTGCAGTTATTGTTCGTGTCTAGAAGAATTTGGCGGCATTATTTGTACGGTGTCCATTGTGAGGTCTACACCGATCACCGAAGTCTGCAACATCTGTTTAAATAGAAGGATCTTAATTTGCGGCAGCGGAGATGGTTGGAGTTGCTTAAGGATTATGATATCACCATTCTCTATCATCCTGGGAAGGCCAATGTAGTGGCCTATGCCTTGAGTCATAAGGCAAAGAGTTTGGGCAGCTTAGCATATTTACCGGTAGCAGAGAGGCCTTTGGCCTTGGATATTCAGGCCTTGGCCAACCAGTTTGTCAGATTGGATGTTTTCAAGCTTTGTCGAGTTTTGGCTTGTGTAGTTTCTCAGTCTTCTCTTTATGATCGTATCAGGGAGCGTAAGTATGATGACCCCCATTTTCTTGTCCTTAAGGATACAGTTCAGCACGGTGATGTCAAAGAAGTCGCAATTGGAGATGACGGTGTATTACGGATGCAGGGCAGGCTATGTGTGCCTAATGTAGATGATTTTTGTGAATTGATTCTCCAAGAGGCTCACAGTTCGCGGTACTCCATACATCCGGGTGCTGTGAAGATGTAGCAGGACTTGAGGCAACATTATTGGTGGAGGAAGATGAAGAAAGACATAGTGGAGTATGTAGCTCGATGTCTAAATTGTCAACAAGTGAAATATGAGCATCAACGACTGAGTGGATTGCTTCAGAAGTTAGAAATTCCAGAATGAAAATGGGAGAGGATCACTATGGATTTCGTTGTTGGGCTCCCATGGACTCAGAGGAAGTTCAATGCAGCTTGGGTGATTGTGGATAGATTGGCCAAGTCAGCTCATTGCAATCCTATGATGACTGCCTACTCTTCCGAGCAGTTGGCTCGAATCTATATTCGCGAGATTGCCAGATTTCACGGCATACCGGTATCTATCATCTTTGACCGGGGTATGCAGTTTACATCACGGTTCTAGAGGGTAGTACAACATGAGTTGGGTACTCGGGTAGAGTTCAGTACAACATTTCACCCTCAGACGGACGAGCAGTTCGAACGCACTATTCAGATACTGGAGGATATGCTTCGTGCGTGTGTGATAGATTTTGGGGGTGCATGGGATCAGTTCTTACCACTTGCGTAGCTTACTTACAACAACAGTTGTCAGTCAAGCATTCAGATGGCTCCGTATGAGGCCTTGTATGGTAGGTGGTGCCAGTCCCTAGTGGGTTGGTTCGAACCGGGCGAGGCTAGGCTATTGGGTACAGACTTGATTCAGGATTGACTTCGTACAGCCCAATCTAGACAGAAGAGTTATGCAAATTGGAAGGTTCGTGATGTTGCATTCATGGTTGGTGAGCGGGTATTGCTCCGGGTTTCGCCTATGAAGGGTGTGATGAGTTTTGGGAAGAAGGGCAATTTGAGCCCTAGGTATATTGGGCCTTATGAGATTCTTGAGAAAGTTGGAGAGGTGGCTTACAAACTTGCACTACCACCTAGTCTCCTTGCCGGTCATCCGGTATTCCATGTTTCCATGCTTCGGAAATATCACGGCTATCCGTCTCATGTGCTAGACTTCAGTTTGGTTCAGTTGGATAAGGATCTATCTTATATTGAGGAACCAGTGGCTATTTTAGATAGACAGGTTCGAAAGCTGCGGTCAAAGAATATTGCTTCCGTGAAGGTTCAGTGGAGGGGTCATCCGATCGAGGAGGCGACTTGGGAGACCGAGCATGATATACGTAGCCGTTATCCACACTTATTCACAAGCTCAGTTACTTTTTCTAACTCCGTTCGAGGACGAACGTTTGTTTTAGAGGTGGAGAATATGATGACCCAAAATGTCATCTTTAAATTTAATGATTAATTATGTGATCTAAGCACTATTTACCATTACTCGACTTGAGTGTGCAGTCCGTAAAAAATATTTCAGAAAGTTTTCAGGTGAAAAATAAATTAAAATGTGAATTAGAGCTTTAAAACTCAATTGAGTTGACTTTGGTCAACAGTTTGAGCAAACAGACTCGGATCAATGTTTTGACAATTTTGGTAGGTCTGTATCGTGATTTGGGACTTAGGTGTATGCCCGGAATCAAATTCCGAGGTCCCTAGCCATAGATATGGAATTTTGATGAAAAATTAAAAGTTTAAGTTCAAATAGTGACCGGATGTCAAATTATGTGCAAATGACCCCGGAATCAAAATTTGATGATTCCAACAGGTCCGTATGGTGATTTTGGACTTAGGAACGTGACCGGAATTTTATTTGGAAGTCCGTAGTAGAATTAGGCTTGAAATGCCGAAAATTGAATTTTTGGGAAGTTTGACCGATGGGTTGACTTTTTGATATCGTGGTCGAAATTGGATTCTGAAAATTTTCATAACTCATTTATGTCATTTATGACTTGTGTGCAAAATTTGAGGTCAATCGGAATTGATTTGATATGTTTCGGCGCAAAATATAGAAGTTGGAAGATTTGAAAACTCATAATTCGATTCGATGCGCGATTCGTAATTTCAGCGTTGTTTGGCATAGTTTGAAGCCTCAACTAAGTTCATATTGTATTTTGGGACATGTTGGTATATTTGGTTAAGGTACCGAGGGCCTCGGGTGGATTTCAGAAGGTTAACGGAATGAATTTCGGACAAAAAGGAACTGCTGGAATTTTTCTGCTGCAGAAGCTGTTTTTGGACAGCAACCGGTGCAATCGCAGAGCTGACTTTGGAAGCTTATATCTCGAAATCTATAAGGAATCTGAACATTTTCAAAACATGAAAGTTGTATCCCTTTGATTCTAGTTTCCAGAATGATAAACGATTTATCATTCAGACATTTATACAAAATGTTATGATCGATTGACCGAAGCTGCTACTGCAGATTTTTGCTACAGCAGTGTGCATCGCCAGAAATTTCTGCTGCACAGGGCTGACTTTGGGAGCTTATATCTCGCAATCTATAAGGAGTTGGGCGATGAGCAAAACATGAAAGTTGTAGTACTTTGTATCTAGTTTGCAGAACTTTAAACCGTTTGGCAGTTGGAGTTGAGTACAAGAAGTTATGATTGATACACTAAAGGCTGTCGAGGAAGAGTTTGATGTTTTCAACATAAGCATGTAATGATTCAAAAGTCCATTTTTAGTTCTAGAGATCGAAATTCGATTTCGAGACTTTCTACATTTTGATAATGAATTATAGGAGTGATTTGGAAAGTTTGGTCTAATTTCATCAAGTCGCGGTTGAGTTTTAAGCATGAAATATGAGTTAATTGTTTAAGGAGCGAAATTGATATCATATTGAGCAAATGAGCTCCGAATTGAGTTTCGATTGAACAAATGGGTTCGTAGTTTTATTTGTGACTCATAGGAACAAGAATCGTCGAATTCCGAGTTCGTATGATGGAGTTAGAGCCTTTTTAGTGAAATAAAACTGTTGGTGTAAATAGTCCTGGGGTGTACCTTTAGCGACCAGATGTGACACTTTTAGCGACGGGATTGGACTTTTAGCGACCAAAATAGTGTTTTTTGGGCAGAAACTTAAGGACCAAAAATGGTCATTTCCTTCATTTCGTTTTGGAGTTTTGGAGCACGGTTCTTGGGCGATTTTGAAGATTTCTTCAAGACTTCAACCTGGGTAAGTGTCCTATATCCAAATGTGATTATATTTCATAAATCCATGGTCATATTCATCATTTATTTCGGATTTAAATGGAAGAAATCAAGATTTTTGCAAAATCTTCCAAAAACAAAAATTTAAGATTTGGAGGTCGAGTTGTTATCGGATTTTGGTAAAATTGGTATGGGTGGACTCGTAATTGAATGGGTTGTCGGATTTTATAA
Source organism: Nicotiana tomentosiformis (assembly GCF_000390325.3). Classification (NCBI taxonomy): domain Eukaryota; kingdom Viridiplantae; phylum Streptophyta; class Magnoliopsida; order Solanales; family Solanaceae; genus Nicotiana; species Nicotiana tomentosiformis. The sequence goes on along the minus strand of NC_090817.1, from coordinate 108,975,143 downwards.
GTTTCGCCGGATTCCGAGATATGGGCCCCACGGGCAAATTTTGAGCTAATTTCGGATTTTAATGAAAATGTAATATTTTCATATGAAATTGATTACTATAATTTTTGTTGACTGTATCGAATTAATTATGACTAGATACGAGTCGATCGGAGTCAAAAAATCGAGGAAAAAGCATAATACTTGATTAAATTGGAGCAAGTCGAGGTAAGTGACTTGTCTAACCTTGTGTGGGGGAAATTTCCCCTAGGATTGGTATTGATGTGATTATTGAAATGTGTTGAAAGTCGTGTGCACGAGGTGACGAGTGTGTACACGGGTTAAATTGCGAAAGATTATATTTTTAAATTGTGTATAGCACTGTTGCGCATTTATTAAATTATTTTATCTTGTTATATTCTTCATCATTGATGTGAGATATATACTTCAAATTTGTTTGATCTTTTCTTACTAATGGTTTTACCTGTTTAGTTGAAACTTGGTTTCTTTTATTCTGTGCATTATTTGAAGGTTGATTTTCTTTAAATTAAATATTATTAATATGAAGTATTTGACATTTTTAAACTTGATATTGAAGCAACGTAGTTAAGATTTTAAAATATTATTTTCCTAAATTATTTACTCCTGAATATTTTTATACTCATTGTGAGGGAGCTGTGAGCTCTTTATTGTAGAAGAATATTATTGATGAATTATTTTGACATGAGCTGTGAGCTCTTTATTGTGGAAAACTATTATTGATGATTTATTTTGGCATGAGCCGTGAGCTCTTTATTGTGGCAAACTATTATTGATGATTTATTTTGGCATGAGCCGTGAGCTCTTTATTGTGGAAAAATATTGTTGTTGAATTATTTTGGCAAGTTAAATTATTTGAGCACTTGAGGTGCAAATTGTGATATATTGTGATATTGATACGCATGCGGTGGTATAAGGTCTGGGTATTGAAACGCATGCGGTGAGATAAGGGTGGCTTGATACGCGTGGCTAGTAGGGGAACTACTAGAAGTCATGCGGTGTGTTAAGGGTGGCTAAAACGCGGGATGCTATTTTGGGAAAAAAAATATTTTCTTTAAATAAATTGTGAAGGCTCCCGCGGTGATATAAGGAAATGAGATATTGTGAATTTATTTATGATTTGGGACTACGAGGCGGTACCTCGGGAGTGCCCTTGTTGATATTGATTTATGGCCGTAGTTGCCTTTGATTATTATTGTGATTTTCATAAAGTTGAAGGAAATTCTGTTTTGATTTCCACGAGATATTATTTGCAATTATTTGGTGTCATTAAATGTGACATACTATTTGATTCATTTTCAATGTCATTTTATTTTACTACATTGATAAACATTTTACCATGCCATTATTATATTCCAATAGGGCCTCACCTGACCTCGTCACTACTCTACCGAGGTTAGGCTTGGCACTTACTGGGTACCGCTGTGGTGTACTCATACTACGCTTCTGCACATCTTTTTGTGCAGATCCAGGTACATTTTATCAGCCTAGACGTCAGTGAGTTACTTGCGCACGGAGACTTCGAGGTATATCTGCCAGCGTCCGCAGACTCCGGAGTCCCCTTCTATCATTTTATGTTGCTTCCTTATATTTTATTTAGACCTTGACATATAGAGACATTGAGAATAAATTCTTAGAAGCTTGTGACTTATTTCTACCGGGTTTTGGGAGTTGAAATTGTTTGAATTATAGTTTATTTATTTCAGATATTTATTATTATTCTGCATTGATAGGCTTACCTAGTCTTAGAGACTAGGTGCCATCACGACATCCTACGGAGGGAATTTGGGGTCGTGACAGGAAATTGGGGCGTGACGGGTAATTAATCTGTTATAATCTTAGACTCTTACTTACATAAAAGAAAATATCGGATGTATAGTTATGTGCTTGGACAACGAAAGAAAACTCACTCCAAAATGAAGAAATAGTAGATTAATCAAAATTTAGCAATTAAATAATACCTTTTGCAATAATAATTTAGTATTTTCTAATATGTTGAAAACAATTGATATGATATTTCTTATTGATCATAGAAATAGAACAATTGTATTTTGGTCTTGAGATTCTCTTTCTTCGTTGAAGTTAGCTAATTAGGATCAATAATTTTTAGAAACTTGATCTTTTGTTAATTTTTATTTTATAACTCAAACATAAATTTTAATATAATATTTATATAATTTTTTTTTGTATTCGTTGAGATAGGGTACACGCGCAACGCGCGTATCCTAAAACTAGTACTATAAATGCAAATAAAAGTGAGAAAAAAATCTATATTATAAACCAAAGAGTAAATATATTACATTTAAGTAAAATAAAATCAACTATTTGCATGCAATAAAGATATTATAAATAATGTTTTTTATAGCTTCTCTCATCCTAAATGATATTGTTAGCTTTGTTATATATTCAAATTTTTGTAATATTAGTTTATTAATTTTTAGTGTTAAGTTAGATTTATGATAATTATTAAGTTATTAAAATAATATCAGATCATTAAATCAATATGATCTTATATCTATTTACATTAAATCAATGTAGATAGATACAGGCACATAAATGTTTAAATCTTAGTAATATATTTAAATTTAACTAATTATAACTATATACTTATTTAAGTTAGATTTGAAATTCTCAAGTAATACTTTGTTTAATATGAATTATGATATTTATTATTTACCAAAAAATAAATTATGATATACTTGTTTATTTTGTTATACACTCCTATATATATCGGCTATATTAATTTCTTAACTTTTAAAAAAAAATAAATTTAATGAAAGTGAAAATATGTAACTATTTTTAATGCAAATAATACTCAAAAATAAGCATAATAATAGTGAAAATATGTAACTACTCTTAAATACAATTAATAAGAGAGAAAATATGTAACTACTCTTAAACTTTTAGTTTTTAGATTCAGTGTATAATTTGATTTATAATAATTAATATTTATTAAGATGTAAAAACCATATCATTATAACATATTTTATTATGATTATTATTATTTTCTTGTAGTGTTAAATATGTTCCTTGTATATAATTGGAGCCTTTGGTCATTTACCAAAACTAGATGCACCAACCCTTCCCCAACAAAGCTCTTCAATATATGAGCACTTATTTAAAAATGAATTCTTAAATATACATGATTAAGTGATTTAAAATTATTGAGGACCATATGCATACATATCACTACAACAATGAAATCTTCAATATGAATACTTTCTAAAAAAATATAAGTATACTTATTTAAAAGTAATAGAGTATATGACATACATAAATATCTATAACTATTAAAATAATTTAAACTTTTCATACGAAACTATATAACTAACAACAAGTGCAAAAATAAAAATGAATTTGATAAGTCTAAAAAAGTCAATTGATAAGTTTTGCTGCTATAAGAAGGTAAACAAATGATCTATTGTTTGGGAATGCAGATTAATTTTGCATTTTAATCTTAGTTGTTTGAAATTTAAATAATCCTTTAATTTCATATACAATTACTATTTTCTTCCTTAATCATATACAATTACTAATTTTCTTTCTTATAAGAAAAATATAACGGTTACATTTGACATTGATTTTTCATTACTTAATAGTGTTAGACAACTCTTGTCATAGTGTTCATAATCGAGCAAAAATATTCATCATTTTTGTCATAGCAACCATTTTCATTTTTTAAGCCACTTATTTCGTTTTCTTTATAATTTGAAGCAAAAATACTTATTTAGCTACAAGATTTTGTTTCGAATAATTTAATAGGCCAATAAGGTAATTATTGCTATAGTAAGTTTTAACTTTTGGCAAAAGCTAATGATTAGCTATAAGATTTTATCAGAGCAATAGATTTGTGGCTATATCATTCTTGTAACGACCCGGCCAGTCATTTTGAGCTCTAGCGCATCATTCAACGGTTTGAGGTCTTGAGTAGCTTCAGATACATGTGGCCGAAATTGAATTTCGGGAAGTTCGGAGTTTATTTGGAAGGAAAAATTATAGTTACGGAAGCTTTAAGTTGGAAGAATTTACTAAGGTGTGATTTTTGAGTAAACGACCTCGGAATTGGGATTTGAAGGTTCCAACAGGTTCGTATGATGATTTTGGTCTTGGGAGCGTGATCGGATGTCACAACCCAATTGTCCCCTCCGTGTAACGTCGTGACGACACCTAGTCTCTACAACTAGGTAAGCCTAACATTTTTGCGGAATAATGAAATAAAATATAAATTTAACAAACTATTCAAAAATACACAACAATCCCAAAAACTAGAACATCGTGAATCACAAACTACAGAAGGAAAATCTTGTGTCTCTATACATCAGAGTCTAACAAAGGAGAAATAAAGAAGATAATGGACATGAGAAAGAGTAGAAGGGGACTCCGAGGTCTGCGGATGCGGCAGATATATCTTGAAGTCTCTAAAGCTGTTCCGGCTCACTGATAGTGCGGATGATAAGGAGTACCTGGATCTGCACACGAAAAGCATGTGCAGAGAGTAGCATGAGTACACCACAATCGGTACCCAGTAAGTGTCAAGCCTAACTTCGGTCGAGTAGTGATGAGGTCAGGTCAGGGCCCTACTGGTAAATATATAATAAAATAATATAGAGTGTAATACCGCAATAAAATAAAGACTGAAATTTAATAACAATGAAATCATAGAGGGTAAAAGCTCAGTACATAGAAACACAACAGGGGATCTCCCGAGATACTGTCTCGTAGTCCCAAACGTAAATGTGCAGGGGAATCTCCCGCAATACCGTTCCATAGTCTCAAAGTAAATATGTGGTAGAGGGGGATCTCCCAGGATACTGTTCCGTAGTCCCAAATTAAATATGCAGCGCAAGCAATAGAAATGCAACTACATCACGAAATCTTACGATTTAGACTAAGTATCAGTCAAGGAAGAAGCAGGAAATTCACTAAGCATGCTGCACAGAGTTTACATAAGCAATTAAGACGCGTAGAGATGTTGTATTAGACTAAACAGGATAGCTACACATATTGGAATAGCTCAATTAAGAATGAAAATAGATTAATACTCATTTAAAATGATATGTCTCAAAATAAAAGGAAAACGGGTTGTTGCTCAGTAAGAGAATCAGGTATTTCCACAACTAGCACGTGTACGTACTCGTCACCTCACGTACACGGTGCTCACATATCACAATAGTTCCAAATCTTAAGGAGATTTCCCCCACACAAAGTTAGGCAAGCCACTTTCCTCGAACCAAACTCAATCAATCGGTAAGAATGCGTTTCCCACGAATATCCGGCTCTGAATGGCCCAAATCTAGCCAAAAGAAATTATATATCATAAATACAACCATAATAGACTCATCTTATTGATTAAATCAACACTTTAACGAAAATTCCAAAATACGCCCTAAAAGGTCGACCCGAGCACACATCTCGGAATCGGGTAAAGGTCACAAAATCCGAAAGCCCATTCACTCACAAGTCTAATCATATCAAATTTACTAAATTCGACACCAAATGGTTCTTCAAATACACAATTCAAACTTTCCAAATCCCTAGCCTCCAACTCCCAATTTCCACCGTAAATACACACTAACTAGGTGGAAAAATAAATGGGGAAGCAATATTATTAATCAAAAATAAGCACAAGGGACTTACCTCAAGAAATACCTCGAAAATGCTCTCAAACATCGCCCTAAACCGAGTTTGCCAAGTCCAAAATGACAAAAGTCGCGAAACCCTTCGGTTTTAACCACTACCTAGGTATTTCTACACCTGCGGAGCCTGGGCTCGCACTGCGGGTGTGCATGTGTGGAAAAATGTGTGCATCTGACCAAATAACTTACCTTCTCTGCCTCCGCACCTCCGATGAAAGGGCCGCACCTGCGCGTGCGCGCCTGCGGAAATCCTTTCCGCTTCAGCGGACTTTGCGTACCTGCGATGACCCTAACGCATCTGCGAGCATCGCAGATGAGGAATTCACCTCGCACCTGCGATCCATGGCACTCCTACACTTTTTTCCTCTTCTGGTGCTTGCCTCTCCGCACGTGCGATCCCTCACATGCGGTCTCTCCACCGCAGGTACGAAAATACTAGAAGCCTGAAGACTTCAGCAGCAACACAAATCCAACTTTTGATCCGTTAAGCACTCGAAACTCACCCGAGGATCCCGGAACCTCAACCAAACTTACCAACCAATACTAAAACACCATACGAACTTAGTTGAGCTCTCAAATCACATCAACTAGTGCAAAAATCTTAAATCATCCTCCGATTCAAACTTAAAGAACTTGAAACTTCCAAATTCGACAACAGTTGCCAAAACCAATCAAACCACATCCGATTGACCCCAAATTTTGCACACAAGTCATATTCAACATTACAGACCTACTCCAACTTCCGGAATCGAAATCCAACTCCGACAACAAAAATTCCACTACCAGCCCAAAACTCCAAAAATTCGACTTTCTCCATTTCAAACCTAAATGAGCTACGGACCTCCAAAACACAATCCAGACATGATCCTAAGTCCAAAATCACCCAATTGAGCTAACAGAACCGGTGAAACCCCATTCCAGATTCCTCTTCACACAGTTCCAACTACGGTTAAAATTCTAAGACTTAAGCTTTCTTTAGGGACTAAGTGTCCCAAATCACTCCAAAACCCAAAACGAAACCTCCCGGCAAGTCACAATAGCAGAAATAGATATGGGAGAAGTAGTAAATATGGGATCGGGGATACTACTCTCAAAGAGACCGGCCGGGTTGTTACATCCTCCTCCTCTTAAAATAATCGTTCGTCCTCGAACGAGCATAGATACATACCTGAAGTGGTGAAAAGATAAGGATAATGGCTGCGCATATCCTACTCGGTCTCCCAAGTCACCTCCTCGAGCGGCTGTCCTCTCCACTGAACCTTCACGGAACCAATGTTCTTTGACCTTAGCTTTCTGACCTGCCTGTCTAAAATAGCCACTGGCTCTTAAACATAAGATAGATCCTTGTCCAATTGGACTGAGCTGAAATCCAATATGTGAGACGGATCACCGCGATACTTCCGGAGCATCGAAACATGAAATACCGGATGAACTCCTGCTATGCTGGGAGGTAAGCAAGCTCATAAGCAACCTCCCCAACACGCCGCAACACTTCAAAAGGACCAATGAACCTTAGGCTCAACTTGCCATTCTTTCCGAATCTCATAACGCCCTTCATAGGCGAAACCCGAAGCAAGACCCGCTCTTCAGCCATGAATGCAATATCGCGACAATATCGCAAGACCAATCCGCATAACTCTTCTATCTGGACTGGGCTATGCGAAGTCTATCCTGAATCACTTTAACCTTTTCCGAGGCATCCTGTACCAAGTCCATACCCAATAATCTGGCCTCGCCCGGCTCAAACCATCCCACTGGGGACCGACACCGCCTACCATACAGAGCCTCATATAGTGCCATCTGAATGCTGGACTGATAACTATTGTTGTAGGAAAACTCCGCAAGTGGCAAAAACTAGTCCCAAGCACACCCTAAATCTATCTCACAAGCGCGGAGCATATCCTCCAGTATCTAAATAGTGCGCTCGGACCGTCCGTCCGTCTGAGGGTGAAATTCTGTGCTCAACTTAACCCGAGTACCCAACTCAAGCTGTACAGCTCTCCAGAACCGTGACATAAACTGCGTACCCCGGTCAGAGATAATAGATAGAGGTACGCCATGAAGCGTAACGATCTCACGGATGTAGATTCGAGCTAATTGCTTGGAAGAATAGGTAGTCATTACTGGAATGAAATGAGCTGACTTGGTCAGCCTGTCCACAATCACCCAAACTGCATCAAACTTTCACTGAGTCTGTGGGAGACCAACAATGAAGTCCATATTGATCCGCTACCATTTTCACTCCTGAATCTCTATCTTCTGAAGCAACCCACCCGGTCGTTGATGCTCATACTTAACCTGCTGGCAATTTAGACATCTAACCACATACTCTACTATGTCCTTCTTCATCCTCCTCCACCAATAATGTTGCCTCAGGTCCTGATAAATCATTGCGGCACCCGGATGAATAGAGTATCGCAAGCTATGAGCCTCTTGAAGAATTAACTCACGCAAATCCATCTACATTGGGAACACAAAGCCTGCCCTACATCCTCAATGCACCATCGTCTCCAATAGTAACCTCCTTAGAATCACCGTGCTAGACCGGGTCCTTATGGACAAGCAGATGGGGGTCATCATACTAACGCTCCCTGAAACAGTCATAAAGGGAAGACTGAGAGACCACACAAGCCAACACTCGACTCGACTCAGAAATATCCAATCTCACAAACTGGCTGGCTAGGGCCTGAATATCCAACACCGTGGGCCTCTCTACTGCCGGTAGATATGCTAAGCTCCCCAAACTCTCTGCCCGGCAACTCAAAGTATCGGCCACCACATTGGCCTTCCCAGGGTGGTACAAAATAGTGATATCATAATCCTTAAGTAGCTCCAACTACCTCCACTGATGTAAATTAAGATCTTTCTGCTTAAACAGATGCTGCAAACTCCGATGATCGGTGTAAATCTCACAAGGAACACCGTACAAATAATGCCGCCATATCTTCATGGCATGAACAATAGCTGCTAACTCAAGGTCATGGACATGATAGTTCTTTTCATACACCTTCAGTTGTCTGCCAAACCGAGAAAACTCCGAATCTCTATAGCTGAGGACGGTCTGGGCCAACTCTGCACTGTTTCGATCTTTTTCGGATGTACCTGGATCCCATCACTCGATACTATATGACCCAAGAATGCCACTGAGTCTAGCCAAAACTCACACTTTGAAAATTTTGCATATAACTTCTTTTCTCTTAAGGTCTGAAGCGCAGTCCTCAGGTGCAGCTCATGATCCTCCCGACTCCGGGAGTATACCAGAATGTCTTCAATAAACACAATGAAAAATGAGTCACGATAAGGCCATAAAACACTGTGCATCAAGTGCATAAAAGTTGTTGGGGCATTGGTCAACCCAAAAGACATAACAAGAAACTCATAGTGACCATATCTGGTCCTGAAAGCAATCTTCGGGATATCTGGCTCCCGAATCTTCAACTGATGATATCCCAAACGTAAGTCAATCTTGGAAAACACTCTGGCACCCTCAAATCACATCAACTAACGCTAAAAGCACAAATCATCCTTCGATTCAAACTTAAAGAACTTGAAACTTCCAAATTTGACAACCTATGCCGAAACCAACCAAACCACATCTGATGGACCGCAAAGTTTGTACACAAGTCATATTCAATATTATGGACATACTTCAACTTCCGGAATCAGAATCTAACCCCGATATCAACATTTCCACTACCGGCCCAAAACTCCAAAAATTTGACTTTCTCCAATTCAAGCCTAAATGAGCTACGGACCTCCAAAACATAATTTGGACACGCTCCTAAGTCCAAAATCACCCAACTGAGCTAATAGAAGCGACAAAACTTCATTCCGGAGTCCTCTTCACACAGTACCAAGTATGGTCAAAATTCTAAGACTTAAGCTTTTGTTTAGGGACTAAGTGTCCCAAATCACTCCAAAAACCAAAATGAAACCTCTCGAAAGTCACAATAGCAGAAATAGATATGGGAGAAGCAGTAAATAGGAGATCAGGGCTACTACTCTCAAAATGACAAGCCGAGTCATTACACCGGATGTCGATTTGGAGGTCTGTAGTTCATTTTGGCTCCAATTGCCGAAAGTTGAAGATTGGATAATTTTTGGGAAATTTGACTGGTAGTGGACTTTTTGATATTGGGGTCGGATTTTTATTTCAGAAGTAGGATCAGGTCCTTAATGTCAATTATGACCTTTGTGCAAAATTTGAGGTCAATCCTACTTGATTTGATAGGTTTCGCCGTCGAATGTAGAATTTTGTAGTTCCAAAATGCATTAAGCATTAATTGGGGTGCGATTCCTGGTTTTAGCATTGTTTGATGTGATTTGAATGCTCGACTAAGTTCTTAATGTATTTTGGGACATGTTGGTATATTTGGTTAAGGTCCCGAGGGCCTCGGGAGGACACCGAATGGTTAAAGGATTTATATTGGACTTAGGAGATGCTGAAGCTGGGTAACAGCTGGTGTAACCGCTTCTTCGAAAGTTCGGTCGCGGAAGTTCTTACCGCTTTTTCATTGTGATACGGTGTCTTCGTCCTTGTTTGAACGTATTACTGTTCATCGATGTTACGGTCTTCTTGGATTTTGCCTTCAGGGCAGTGTGTTGTGAAATAGTGCCTGAGGGGCGGTTGTCAGAGGTAGCAGTGTGCAGCGGTTCAGAATCGAATTGGTATTTCTAATGTTGATGGCTCGAGAGAGATGGTCTTCGTAGAGGATTAGAGTCGATAACAATCTATTGGTTCAGGTGCTACATAGATGCATTTTTTATTTGATGCAACAATTGGGCAACAAAGTATGAGGGAAGACATGGCGGGAAGTGTTTCGTGGTGGTTGAAGTACGGTCAAGTATGAGAATTAGAGGTTGATAGTTGCTTAAAGGAGATGGTTTAACCGAAGTCAAAGTGGCAGATTAGCGTATGAATTCTATAGTTGGATAGTCGCGGGCCTTAAGAAAGTGTAGAACATTTTGGGAATCGTGATGGAAGGTGATTTGGCCTAAAGATATTATTCTGAGTGATGGTTACTATACTAAGAAAGATTGAATATGGTAGAAAGGAGTTTATTTGAAATGTAGAAGGGTGTGAAGATCTGATTATCGTTGCACGTGCAATATGACTTGAGTCCGGAAGGTATTGTTGAACTTTCAGTTTATGTCAATAGGGAAGGAGCAAACTTATACAACTGGTGGGGGAGCATGAGCTCAGGAGAACTTACTGATCACGTGGTAGTTGTACCCAGTGCAGCGTTGTTGGAAGATGTCGGAAAGGAATTCCATAGGTGGGTTATCTTCTATGAGCAGGTTAGCGGTGGCGTGATATTGATGATGCTTTTGCAAGAAATATTACTTGCTACCCAGTAAGAGGTTGAATGTGTGACTGTGACTGGTGATTCAGGATGTTCATGAAAAGCTTAACAAAATACTTCGAGAAATTTGGCGGGTTAACGTTGCGGGATCATGGTAAATGAGAAGGAGGAATCGTTGTGGTCTCTATATTATATGATGGCAGCTTAAAGATAAGTGGGGGAGCCCCACCGTTTATGATTTGATCGCATGGTTGTCGGCTTGTGCATCTTCTAGTTATCGGTGCATTGATGGATTAATTGTGACTTAGAAAAGGAAACATCATGGGTAATACAAACAGAGAAATTGATAAATGTGTGCTATATTCTGCCTCATTGATTGAGGTGTAGGATTTGAGAAGACTTCGAGTTTATGCTTCTTGTGAATGTAATGTAGAAGGAAAAGAATTCGGCATGTTGTTTCTTTGAGATTGTATTCATGTGCTAGCATAGCGTTAAAGTTGGTTATGTTCGAGATCATGTCAGAGTGGGTGACTCTCAACAACGTCCTAATGACTTCGGGTCCGTTATATGGTTAAGGATCGAGTCTTCACAGTGCATTACGAATGGGACTTGGAATGTTCTACGTTTTCATCAGTTATGCGGTGCAGTATTGGAAGAAAGGAAGAGATAGTCGGATTCATGGAAGGTCTTGCAGAATGGGGGTACCAGTTGAAGATGCTATGTTACGCGTAAGGAGGTGTGAGATGATTCATGGGTATTGAGACAAGGTGGTCTCGTAATTTGGGTCACTTGGGATGAGTGCGGACGGAGTTCGTTATGTTGTGAATGGAGCTATTATATTTCTAAGTCAGTTCAAGAGTAAATTGAAAGAAGTTGGGTCGATTAGTAATGGTTGAATCGGCATGATTATATCAATGGTTAGTTCCTTCGGTGTGTGAAGTTATACATGTATTTTGTGGACGTACGTGCGGGCTTGACAACCCCATAATCTGATCGATTTGGGAGGTATTTGTATAAATCAAAGGTTAGAAGAAAAACCTAGAATTGTATAAAAATGAGTGTTTAACCATGAAAATGGTTATGAAATTAGATAGAAATTATATATTTGAGTTCTTGAGATTATGGGTAACGTTTTCATCTGAAAATTTCCGGAATCCGGGCACGTGGGCCCGGGATGAATTTTAGGAATTTTACCATTTTGGATAGGGTAATTTATTTAATAAGTGAATTTCGAATTATTGAACATGTATTGATTATTTTATATAACTTTTGGATAGTTTCGGATTTTTTGGTATTGAATTGAGGTTTTCGCGACATTTTGATCGGAAAAGTGAACTTTGAGACAAGGTAAGTCTCTTGTCTAATCTTGTGAGGGGAAAATAACCCCATAGGTGATTAAATTAATAATTGTTGCTAAGTGTGGGGGCTACGTACGCATGAGGTGACGAGAGTCGGTACGTACCTACTATTTATGCTAAAATCCGGGTAGTTTAGGACTCAAATCATGAATTACGTGAATAAATTATATTTTTATTTAATTAAATTATTTGTAATATATATTGTGCATTGTTAGGGAAAATAGTAAAAGATGAGAATCTTATATACTTAATTTTCTGTTTAAATTAATTAATTGTTAAAATAAATTGTTCATCCTCTCGAATCAATCTTATAATAAATATACTTTCATTCCGGAGGTACATAAGAAAATGTCCTCCTTTCTTGTGGAGCGGGCCGAATGCCTCGGCATTATAGATGCATCTATGAATCGCGCCGCACGTCCCTCGGCAGTGTACGCGACACTCTGGATCGGGTCGTACGACCTCGGCAGAAATCGTGCCTAATAATAATAATTACACGATACCTTGATATTTTAATTGCAGTTTGTGAATTTAATTAATCGATTGGAAATTATTACATTTAAAGGAATTTAATTATTTCTGCTGGTTAAATAAAATTATTGTTAACTCTGTAAATCATGTTGATTTAGATATTCTAGTTTTATTTCAATTATTATTATTGATCCTTACTGAGTGTCAAAGTCGGCCATCTCCTCTCCACCTCTTCGAGATTAGGTTTCATACTTATTGGGTACACGTTGTTTACGTACTCATGCTACACTTGCTTCGCTTGTTTGCTTAGAAAATGAGAAAGGTGCTATTGTTGGACCTATCGACGCACATCCGCGTTATCCAATGGCTTAGTGGTGAGCTACTTTCTGAGCCGTTTTGTAGCAACCAATGCCTCTTCCTGAAAATTTTATTTTGTCTACTTTATTTCAGATAATATTTATAATTTTTTGTATAATCTACTAGATGCTCATACACTAGTGACACCAGGTCTTGGCACACACACTAGTAAAATATTTTGATTTGATTATTTTGCTTGGTTATTTTAATTTACCAGATCTTTTCATATTGTTTTAATTCTTGCAAGTAAGAAGAGTTTAATTACTCAGTTAATTTTAAAGAATAGAATATGGGTTTAAATTACTGGTTGGCTTGCCTAGCTGTAATGTTGGGCGCCATCACAGCCGATAGGTGAAATTGGGTCGTGACAAGCCAACTTATTTGTGAGCTTGTTCCTGGTTGAACTGTGACGACCTATTTTGAAAGGTCCATTTTATATACTCCAATTGAGGAGGTAGCTACTCGCTGACAGTTTGAGTTATTGTTGAGAGGAGGATTGTACCACGTATTATACTTGTCACTTCATTTACTTTCTCTGATTTACGTCTATTTACTTCTGTTGTACGTGTCTTATTAGACCACTAGTAAATATTGATGTCGACCCCTCGTCACTACTTCTCTGGGGTTAGGCTAGATACTTACTTAGTACGCGTTGATTTATATACTCTTGCTGCACTTGCTGCACTTTCTTTGCAGGTACACATATGTCTAATGGTCTTTTGGGCGCAACGACGCGGCTATTGCGGGGACTTTACCGTGAGGTGCATTCCATGTTACGCTCCGCAACCTACAGAGACTCCATCATAGTTATTTATATTTTTCTGTCTAATTTGTATTCCAGACAGATGTTGTACTTTATTATATTTCCGTGTTGATGCTCATACACTTGTGACACCGGATTTTGAGGGTTACCTTCAGGCTACTCATTATCGTGGTTCGTGTAAACCTCTTATTTACTCTATAAATTCTATTTCGATATTTTTCAATTAAGAAAAATTATGATTTCAAGATACTAAATGGATAATTAAATTGGTAAATCACCGTTGGCTTGCGTGATGGCGGTGTTAGGCGTCATCACGACCACTAGTAGATTTTGGGTCGTGACAATTCTGTAATAATAAATAATTATAGTTATTGAGCCAACTATTACCATGATATTTTAGAACTTCAAGCAAAAATATTTATTTAGCTATAATATTATATTTTAAATAATTTATTATTGTTAAAAAGTTACTTTTGCTACAGTAACTTCAGTTCATGGCAAAAACTAACAATTAGATACAATATTTCATAACAATAAATCTGTGGCTATATCATTTACCTATTGCCATATTTTGTTTTAGCTATAGTATTTTATTTTAAGTAATTTATTGTGACTAAAAGTGTACTATTGCTATAATATCTTTTAACGCGTGGCTAAAACGTATGAATTAGCTATGCAATTCTATCGTTGAAACAAATTTGTACCTATTTAGGCAATTATTACTACGATTGTTAGGAGTTATAGCACAAATTAATAAGGAATTAGCTTTACTATTTAATTTTCGTAGCTAGCAAATTTTACGAATTTGTAGATAGTCGGAAAATTTTAATTCTTGTGACTCTTGTTAGGTATTAGTCACGATTTTTAAACTCATGGCTGAGATTCCGTAGCTATAAATATATTATGTCATAGTGTTACTTTCGGTTGTAGTCTTCAATTACCCACATGTGTATTTCCATGTGTGCGTCCCAATCCCCGCCATGTCAAGACAAAAAAGATCTATGAATTTCATAGGCGTGTTGGTGTGTTTGTCAAGTCATCACTACAGGTCTACAACATAATGCATTTATAGCTACAAAATACAACGTACCTAATTATTAAAATTTTCATACTTAAACACTTTAGCTATAATATTTTTTTCGTATTATTAATAGCAAGATATAGCGTAATTAAAAGTTAGCTGCAAGCGTATAGTCTGAGGCTAATATATAATACTTATTGCTATAGAACTTTTATATTGTAGCTATATTGGCGAAACTTTTGCCACAAAAAATATATATTGATAGCAAATGATTTTTATATACTCTTGCCATGATAAATAAATTTGTAGCATATAAACCTTTATATGGTAGCCACAAAGTGATAGCGTGGCAAAGATTTAATTACCCACATGTATATTTCCACGTGTGCGTCCCAAACCCCGCCATTTCAAGACAAAAAAGATCTATGAATGTCATTGACATGTGTGTTTGTCAAGTCATCACTACAACTTAATGCATTTATAATTACGAAATACAACGTAGCTAATTATTAAAATTTTTGTAGCTAAATACTTTAGATATAATATTTTTTTCTGTAGCATTCGTAGCAAGATATGGACTAATTAAAAGTTAGCTACAAATTTTTTATAATCTGAGGCTAATATATAATACTTATTTCTATGGAATTTTTATACTGTAGCTATATTGGCAAAACTTTTGCACGAAAAATATATATTGATAGCAAATAATTTTTTTACTCTTGGATTGACAAATATATTTGTAGTTATCTTTAAATGGTAGCCACAAAGTGATATAGCAGGGCAAAGATTTAAAATTGTTTACCACGAAAATTTGAATATGTAACTGCTTTCATATATTAGTTTGTGGCAAAAGTATTTTTTGTTTAGCTACGGACTAAAGGTTTTGTGGCTACAAATCATATAAAAAAGTCGAGGTCAGATTATTTTATTAAATTCTAATTTATTTACAAAATTTTTAGTTTATTAGTAGTGATGATACATTTTCTCACAAATTCGTTGTTTTCTCGATAATTAATTTTTTAAGGAAAGAAATTCCAATTATTTTATGCTCGTGCATATTATATTAAAAGAAATAACATATTAAGATTCAAAAATAACTTATTCCATATAGATTGATATTTTGAAATGTCCAAAAAAATACATTTCAAGATACACAATTACTAATTAATTAATTAATAGCATCGGCATTACATAACTCTTATATAACAACTAAAGTTTGAAGAAAAGAACTAGCCAATGTAAGGCTTGATTGTAACAGAGATCTAAAATAATGTATGAATTTCACATTAAACGAACATAAAGTATTTGCTTGACAATTTATATTGTCACCCTGTTTGATCTTGATGATTCATAGTATCATACCCATTAATCTTCATGCATCCAAGAATAAATCACTCTCCCACGTAATTATTAGACTGAAATAATAAAATAAAATGATCCTGTGAGAACTGAGAAGCGTATAAGTGAATCATCAACACATATATTGATTTAGATGCATTTACAATTAGTATTAAAAAATTCAAGGAATCAAGGAATAAGCAAAAACATAGCCTTGAATCGGGTGTAAAAAGATACAAACTTATTTTCAACACAGAAGATAAAAGAGAAAGTATTCAAATAAATATCACAAAATGTCACGACGCAATTTCACCTATAGATCGTGATGGCGCCCAACGTCGCCGCTAAGCAAGCCAACGGTAAACTAACTATGTGATTACTCTTTTTGATAAGTTCCCAAGTAATTAAATTTTATTTATTAAGAAAGTAAGAAGTAGAGAATTTGATTAACAAAATGAAGGCAACCGAGTACAATCATAATAATATAATTACTCCAAAACTATAAAGTCTACTAGTATGTGTGCTAAGACCTCATGTCACAAGTATATGAGCACTAGTAGAATATACGAAATTCTAACTACTGTCTGAAATAAAATAGACAAAAAATAAGTACAAAAGAGAGGCTCTAGGTGCTGCAGAATGGCTCAGGAAGCAGCTCACCACTAGGCCTCAGGATATCGGAGATGCAGGTCAGTGTGACCGCCAGATGCACCTGCCTCAGATCCTGCAGAGTTAGTGCAGAAGTGTAGCCTGAGTATATAAACAACATGTACCCATTATGTAGCAAGTCTTACCTCGAAGAAGTAGCGACTAGGGGTCGACATCGACACTTGCTATGGGTTAACAATAAAAAAAATACAGAAGTTCTAAATAAGCACATATTATGTAAATAATAATAATAACTCAATAACAAGCAGGAAGTAAATAATTCTTTCACACATGGTAAGTCCCAAATTAGTTTCTATCTTATATATTTTTAGCCTATCAAGCCATGAAAAGATATAAAATATATAATTAAACTCTGAGTATTATCACACACAATTATGCCGAGGTCGTACGGTCCAATCCAGAATAATGTGTACACTGCCGAGGGTTTAGCGGCATGAACCATAGATGCATCTATTCTACTGCCGAGGCATACCTCCCGTTCCACAAGAAGAGAGGATACTTTATAAATATTCGGTTTAAAATCCATTACAAAGCTCATACACAAAGGAGCACAATTCCTATTAACGGTCAAGTATCCCGCCAAAACTTAAGTAAGTGGAAGTCGGTCTTTTAAAATTTCTCTTTCAAGTTCCAATACAATTTAGGCACTTTAATTAACAAATAGGGTTAAAATATTACAAGTATCTCCTGGCTCGGGTCCTAAACTACCTGGACGTAAACATAATTAGTAGCTACGCACGAACTCTCGTCACCTCGTGCGTACGTAGCCCGCACAATAAGGAGAAAATAATAAGTTAAATCAACATAATTTAAATCAACTATGGGGTAAATTCCCTCTTACAAAGTTAGGCAAGAGACTTAACTTGTCTCAAAGCTCACTGTAATGACCCAACTGGTCATTTTGACTTTTATAACCCCGTTTCCCTAAATACAAACTCCCCATAAGTGCTTATATTAATTTATGACTCGCGGGGATGGTCGATTCGGGATTTGGAAGTGTTCGGGTTGAAATCGGAATACTTGGTTCCTTAGTTTGGCTTTAAAGGCCCAAGTTTGACTTCGGTCAACATTTTGAGAAAACGACCCTGGAATCGAGATTTGACAGTTCCAATAGGTTCATATGATAATTTTGGACTTTGGCGTATGTTCGAATCGGGTTTTGGACAACTTGGGAACGTTTCAGCGCTTAATAGTAAAAATCAACTATTTGAAGGTTTAATGTTCTATAAATTTGGTTTGGAGTAGGTTTTGGAGTAATTGAGGTCTGTGTGGAATTCTGAGCCTGGGAATAGCTCAGTATGGTGATTTAAGACTTGCACACAAAATTTGGTGTTATTCCAAGTAGTTTAAGTATGTTTCTTCGCATTCGGAGAAAGTTTGAAAAAAATTAAAAATTCTAAGTTAAATCAATTTGGTTTGAGATATGATTCTTAGTTTTGATGTTATTTTACACGTTCCGAGGGTTCGAGCAAGTCCGTTAGATGATTTAAAAGTTGTTGGTATGTTCAGGCGGGCCCCCGGGAGCCTCAGGGGTTAATCGGACGAAGCTCCGACCAAGTTGGAAATTGGCAGCCAAAGCTAAAGCTCCAATCTGTTGTCAGAATTGCACCTGCGCTTGGCCAGCCGCAAGTGCGATAGATGAATCGCGGAAGCGGCTTGAGCCGCAAGAGCGACAGACTTGGCGCAGAAGCGAGACCGCAGAAGCGGGTCTTTGTCCGCAGAAGCGAGCCTGGCCAGCCTTGGGTTCTTTCGCAGAAGCGGACCGTGATCCGCAGAAGTGACGCTGCAAATGCGGCCCAGGCACCGCAGAAGTGGAAATGACTGTTGGACAGAATGTTAAAAAGGGGGTGAGGTTCAGTCATTTTAGTCCATTTGTCCTCCATTTTGGGCCATTTTGGAGCTTTTTCAGAGAGGATTTCAACTAGTAACTTGAAGGTAAGTTAATTCTACACACTTTGAGTTACATACATAGATTATGGGCACATTATAACTTGTAAATTTTGGAAATCAAGGGTTAGATGAAAAACCTAGATTTGTATAAAAAATGAGATTTTAACCATGAAAATGGTTATGGAATTGGATGAAAATTGTATATTTGAGTTCTTGAGATTATGGGTAACGATTTACTCCAAAAATTTTCGGAATCCGGGCACGTGGGCCCGGGGTGAATTTTAGGAATTTATCATTTTTGGATAGGGTAATTTATTTAATAGTCTAATTTCGAATGTTTGAGTATGTATTAAATATTTTATATAACTTTTGGATAGTTTTGGATTTTTCGGCACCGAATTAAGATTTTTCGCGACATTGCGATAGGGAAGTGAGTTTTGAGATAAGGTAAGTCTCTTGCCTAACCTTGTAAGAGAGAATTTATCCCATAGGTGATTCATATTAATAATTGCTGCTAATTGTGGGGGCTACGTACGCACGAGGTGACGAGAGTCCGTGCGTAGCTACTAATTATGTTAATGTCCGGGTAGTTTAGGACTAAAATCATGAATTACTTATGATAATTGCTCCTTTAATTTAATTAAATTACTGGATTATATTGCAAATTGTTTGAGAAAATAGTAAAAGATCGAAACTTCATATACTCAAAATTTTGTGTAAATTATTGAATTGTTAATAGAGATCGAACATCATACGTGTTAATATTATAATAACTTCTCATTCTGGAGGTTCATAAGAAAAATGTCCTCCTTTCTTGTGGAGCGGGCCGAACGCCTCGGCAGTATAGATGTATCTATGGATCGCGCCGCACGTTCCTTGGCAGTGTAAACGATACTCTGGATCGGGTCGTACGACCTCGGCAGAAATCGTGCCTAATAATAATAATTATACGATACCTTGATATTTTAATTACAGCTTGTGAAGCTAATTTGATAAATTGGAAATTATTGAAATTTAAGGAATTTATTTATTTCTGCTTGTCCAGAAAATTATTGTTGTTAACCTAAAAATCATGTTTAATTAAATAATTCTATTGTAATATTATTGACCCATAGTGAGTGTCAAAGCCGACCTCTCGTCACTACTTCTTCGAGATTAGGCTTGATACTTACTGGGTACACGTTGTTAACGTACTCATGCTATGCTTGCTACACTTTTTTGCAGAACCCGAGACAGGTACTATCGGAGGACCTATCGGAGTGCATCCACGTTATCCAGAGGCTTAGTGGTGAGCTGCCTTTCTGAGCCGTTCTGCAGCAACCAGTGCCTCTTCTTGTATTTGTATTCTCTCTAATTAATTTCAGACACTATTTAGAATTTTGTATAATCTACTAGATGTTCATACACTTATGACACCAGGTGTAGGCACACACTAGTAGAATTTTTGGATTTAATTATTTTACTTGAGTTTTAATTTATCTTATTTCTCACATTGTCTTAATTTTTGTAAGTACTCTGAGTTTTATTACACGGATAATTTTTAAAGATATGAATATATGTTTAAATCATTAGTTGGCTTGCCTATCTAGGATGTTGGGCGCCATCAGGACCTATTGGTGAGTTTGGGTCGTGACAACATGGTATCATAGCACTAGGTTCACGTAGGTCTCACAAGTTATGAGCAGTCCTAATAGAATCTTGCGGATCGGTAAGGAGACGTCTGTACTTATCTTCGAGAAGCTATAGGGTGTTAGGAAACCTACTTTTCTTCATCTGCCATCGTGCAAGTAATGTAGTACTAAATACCATTCTCTTATTCTCTCACAGATGATGAGAACGCGCTCTAATGAGGTTCTAGACCAGGGAAGAGCTACTCCCCCTATTGTTCGAGGCTAAAGCAGTGGCAGAGGGAGGCTCTAGCCCATGGTAGGGGACGAGGGTGTCCCAGAGTTGTTCCAGTTATGCCACCAGTGGGTCCAGTAGAGGATCCTATTATTGAGGAACAGGGCGAGGTGCCCGTAGCAGATCCAGCTCCGGTGGATTTCACTTCTGCACTAGGTTTCCAGGAGGTCATGGGCCGTATGTTGCGGTTCATGGAGACTATGACTCAGGACAGTTTATTTTCGGCAAACCCAGCAATATCTCAGGGGGGCGGGGGAGCACAGACCCCTACGGCACAGGTTTATGGGCAGGCAAGTGATGTATATCAGACCTAAGGAGCACTGCCCGTGGGTGGAGTCCAGCCAGTGGCAGCACCTACACCTGAGCCCAGACCAGATGCGGTCGCCAAGCCGCAGAAGTTATTGGACAGATGTACTAGACTACATCCTCCTGGATTTGGGGGAGAGCGACATGAGGATCCCTAGGATTGCATTGATCGGTGCAGGGACAGACTGCATAACATGAGGATACTGGACTCTCATGGGGTGGACTTTGCTACTTTTCAGCTGGAGGGCAGAGCCCGTAGATGGTGGAAGTCTTATCTTCTTAGCAGACCAGCAGATTCTCCTCCCATGACTTGGGACAGGTTCACCCGTATTTTCCTGGACAGGAATATTCCACCCTCCCAGAGGGAAGAGTTGCGGTTTCATTTTGAGCAATTCCAGCAGGGTCAGATGTCAGTGACCGATTATGAGGCGAGGTTCTCTAAGTTATTGTGATGACCCAAAAGGTCATCTTATGTTTTTGAACTCGAATCTGCGCTCTTAAGCCTTTAAAATCTCATTTTTACCCTCCTCGATTTGCATGCGCAGTCCGGGCAGGTTTCCGAAAAGCTTTTATGTTGAAAACTAATGAAAATAAGAATTTTTACCTTAAAAGTTGATTTTAGTTGACTTCGGTCAACATATTTGGTAAACAGGCCCGGATCCGTGTTTTGACAGTCCCGGTAGGTCCATATCGAATTATTTTTGAGGTTGCTACGAATTTGAAGAATAGGTTTGTGCTGGTAGGATCCATAACATGTATTGAAACTACTGAGTCTGGAAGGGTTGGTGGTAAAATTAAAAAGGGAAAGAAAAAGAGAGTGAGGGTGTTCAGAGTACTGTGAGGGTAAAGCGAAAATAAGTGGTTGGTTCTTCACCCACTCTTGTTAGTCTAACTAAAGAATCAGGTGCAATGGTTATTTGGGATGAGAAATCTACTGGAATAGAGGAGAGTGTTAGAAAAACAGGAGAAGTGTGTCTAGAGAAGTTGCTGAGGGGTTGGTTCGACTAGGGAAGAATGTTGATGAACCTGTTCCATTTGAACAGGAAATCCTTCCAGACCTACTAAAAAGGGTGACTGCAAGTTATAATCCAAAAATAAAAGAAGTTCAGGAGTTATATCACGACCCAAAATCCCACCACAGGCGTCGTGATGGCACGTAATCTCTAATACTAGGTAAGCCGATTTTTATTACATTTTGAAGCCATTTTTTTTGAATTAAATAAGTAACCAAAAGTAACAACGGAATAAATATGAATATACAACCTCCCAAGACTGGTAGTACTGAGTCACGAACTCTAACTGAATACATGGAATGATCACGAGGATTGAATATACAATAATGTTTGATTACAAATTAACAGTACAATGAAATGAAAAGACTCCAAGGGACTGCGACGACCAAACAGCTCTACCTTGAATCCTTACGATCCCGCTCTAACTTTGTCTGGGTCCGATACCTCCAATACCTGGCTCTGCACAAAAATATGCAAAATTGTAGAATGAGCACACCACAGCGGTGCCCAATAAGTATCAAGACTAACCTCAATGGAGTAGAGATGAGGTACGGTCAAGACACTCACTAGTCTAATAGCCTGTGCAATATAATATACAAGATGGTAGGAAACAGATAACAATAAGGACATCGTAAAACAACCAGTGATATGCAAAGCAAGACAACAAAACACCATTTAATATCGCTCAACAAATAATAAACACAAGTACACCCAATTAAATCAAATTCTTCAAATAAATGTCCTTCACATATAATTTTACCAAATAACTCTCTTTCAAATATAATTTTCCTCAAATAAATATCTTTCAAAATAATTCTTTCATATAATACTTTCTAAATAAAAATCCTTCCAAATAAATATTTTGAATATAATTCTTCAATTAAAAATTCACCATGTGACACCTCATTTCATAATCATAAAAATATGGGTCTCAACCCATTTTCATATTTTTCGTAAACACGGGTCTCAGCCCATTTTTTCATATCTCCATGCACTTCGTGCCCATAATTAAATTATCATATTTTTTCGGCACCTCGTGCCCTTATTTCATATCACAACTGCACGGACAATTCACATGCCAATATTTTCAATGTATATAAGATCCACATGATCAATTTATTTCCACTAAAGTGAGTTTAGAATTTTTTAAAATCAAATAAGAAATCAACAAAGAAATGAATTTATTTTAGAAATTATTTGGATAAAGAAAATAACATTTCACTTAAATCAAGCATTAGATAAACTACTGGTTTGGTTGTAAAACTATGTAATTTAAAACATAATAATAATTTCTTTTATTTAAGTTGACTCAATCATCGAAAATCAGTAAGAAATAAAACAAGAAATATACTTCTTCAGAATCTCGTGCTAAAAGGCCAAAGCCATCACAATACAACTAAAAGCACAAAATACATAATAATAATAAAGTCAACTAGTACATCATGGAAGAAGGCAAGAATTTACATATTAAATGAAACAAAATCACCCAAGGCAAGAACATAAATAAAGAAATATCAACAGGACCCTCCCGAGGTACCGCCTCGTAGTCCCAAATCATAAATAAATTCACAATATCTCATTTCCTTATATCACCGCGGGAGCCTTCACATTTAATTTTTAAAGAAAATATTTTTTCCGAAATAGCATCCCGCGTTTTAGCCATCCTTATCACACCACATGACTTCTAGTAGTTCCCCTACTAGCCACGCGTCTCAAGCCACCCTTATCTCAGCGCATGCGTTTCAACACCCTGATCTTATATCACTGCATGACATCTAGTAGTTACCCCACTAGCCATGCATTTCAAGCCACCCTTATCTCACCGCATGCGTATCAATATCACAATATTTCACAACTCGCACCTCAAGTGCCCAAATATCACAGCATAATACAACTTGCACCTCAAATGCCCAAATATTACAACATATCACAAATTGTACATCAAGTGCTCAAATCTTACAGCATATCACAAATTGCACATCAAGTGCTCAAATATTATAATATATCACTAATTGCACATCAAGTGCTCAAATATTACAACATATAACCAATTGCACATCAAGTGATCAAATATTACAACTTGCCACAGAAATCAACACCACATTATTTTTCCACAATAAGGAGCCATGACTCGATAATAATGTGCACAACATCTTAACAAAATGTTCGGGAGTGAACAACTCAACCGAATAATATTTCACAATTTGGCACTTTGCCTCAATATGATTCATGACCTTTATAATTCAATACCAAATTTTCCACAACGTGAACTAAAAAGTAATTCATCTTATTAACTAAATTTTTCATTTTAATTATTTGTAGGTAAAATCAATAATGAAAGTGTTTTTCATAAAAATGGCAACTCAAACAAACACAGAGTTCACACAAAAGTCAAGTGACAATCACACCAATTTATCCTATAAAAACAACCTCAACAAACAAAGAATGAGGCATGACAAATAAGGGATCTAATAAGTTACAATAATTTTTTAATTTAATACTTAAGGGCGTCTACGAATTTCAACTGATATAATTTACACATATAAACCAAGTGCGTACTCGACACCTCGCGTACATGGTTTTCAATGCCACAATTTCCACATAAGACTCAATGCCTAAGAGATAATTCCCCCACTCGAGGTTAGACAAGATACTTACCTCTTTGAAGTTAGGCCGATATTCCAAAATAACCTTCTTGCTTGAATTGATCTCCGGACAGCTCAAATCTATCCAAATTAATTATATAACTTCATTAAAATTCATCGGAAACAATTCCGGACAATAATACGTCGACTTAAAATTTATTCCAAAAAGTCAACAAAAATTAACGCAGGACTCGCCTCTCGGAACCCGACATAATTTTCATGAAATCCCAAGACCCATTCCGATACAAGTTCAACCATACCAATTTTATTGAATTCCAATAACAACTCAACTTCCAAATCTTAAATTTTCATTTTTGGAAGATTTTACAAAAATCTTGATTTTTCCTCCATTAAATCATAATTAAATGATGGATTCAAAGATATAATCATCGAAATTAATCAAAACTGGATAAGAATCACTTACCCAAAACACCCATGCAAGAATCTCTTCAAAAATTGCCTTCTACCGAGCTACAAATTTGAGTTTGATTTATGAACTCAAACCCCTATTTTTGGACTTTTAATTCTACCCAGAAGTGCCTTCATCGCATTCGCGACCATAGCTTCGCGTTCGCGAAGCACAAAAAATATGCTGTCCAGATTCCTTCTTCGCGTTCACGATGTCCTCATTGCGTTCGTGATGACTTCCGACCTCTGCCTTTCGCGTTCGTGAGACATGAGTCGCGTTCGCGAAGGCTTAATGCCAGGAAGGCCCCCCAACTGCGTTTCCTCTTCGCGTTCGCGTCTGCCCACTCGCGTTCGCGTAGGCTTTCCTCATCTACTTCTTCTTGTTCGCGTCTTCTTCATCGCGTTAGCTATGGGAAAATCCCAGCCGTCCAAAATCCTTCTTCGCGAACACGTGAGACCCTTCGAGTTCGCGAAGCACAGTACCAGATATCAGTTCTAAAACAAGGAAAAATGACCCGGAACTCACCCGAGCCCTCCGGGACCTCAACCAATCATACCATCAAGTCCTAAAACATCATACGAACTTAGTCAAGGCTTCAAACAACATCAAACAACATCAAACCGACGAATCGTACCCTAAATCAAAAATCTATGAACTTTGAACTTTCAATTTGTATAACTTGTGCCAAAACACATCAAATCAATCCGGAATGACTTCAAATTTTCCACACAAATTCATAATTGACATTATGGACCTACTCCAACTTCCAAAATCAGATTCTGATCCCGATATCAAAAAGTCCACTTCCGTTCCGATTCTCCAAAAATTCAACTTTCGCCATTTCCAGCCTAAATTGGCTACAGACCTCATATTCATAGTCCGAACATGCTCCTAAGTCCAAAATCACCAAACGGAGCTAACGGAACCGACGAAACTCTATTCCGGAGTCGTCTTCACATAGTTCCGAATACGGTCAAAATCCTAAGACTTAAGCTTCCTTCTTAGGGACTAAGTATCCCAAATCACTCTGAATCATCCGTAAATCAAGCTCGACCACGCACGCGGGTCATAATACATATTGCAAAGCTTCTCGAGACTTTAAGTCACTGGACGGGGTGTTAATTCTTAAAATGATAAGTCAGGTCGTTACAAGTTAACACCCCTGGCACTGCTAGGGCAAACAAGAAAAGGAAGGCTTCCTCTTCTATCCCTATTGAAATTCCTCCCACAGGAGGAAGATCCACAAGAATTCAGAAGAAGCAGAGTGAGGCTGAACTGGAGAAAGCCGTAGAAGAAATTAAAAGAAAAGTTGCTACAAAGGGAAAGAAGAAGGCGGGTGAGTCTGTTGAGGCTGTTGAAATTGATGAGATAGACTTGATCCTTCAAGATGAAGATGAGACAGAAGAAGTGGAGGTTCTGACTCCCAAAGCTAAGAAAGCCAAGACTTCCACCAAGAAGTCTGTTTCAAAGTCAAAGTCCGCTGAACCATCCACTTTGACTAAAAGAACCAAGTCTATTGTGAAATCAAGAAAAGTGAAAATTATAGAGGAAGAAGAATGGAGTGGAGAAGAAGAAGATGATGATTCTGATGATGAGAAAGGCAATGTGATTAAATTTGGAAAGATGACTATCTTGAAAGGCAAACTCCTCAGGGACTTAGAGGAGGAAGGAATGGTGATGCTTTTGGAGAAGTTACAGTTGCAAGGCTGGAAGGACGTGTTCCTTCAGATGGATGGCAGGCTGGCCAGAAATGATAGGCTGGACAGGGTTCTAAATGGTACCAAGACTCATATCATACCTTATGGATTTATTCTCACAACTGTACTTGCGCACTTCAAGCTACTCATCAAGAAATGGGAGGTTGCTACAAGCAAGGATAATTTTGGGGAAAATACTCTCACTACTTGTGACTATGAAGTCAAAACCACTCCTAAAGAACATGGTTCATCCAAAAAGGTACCAGTGAATAGCTAACTATGAGCCTTGATGCAAGAAAGAAGGGCTAAGGATGCTGAGATTGATAGGCTGAAGAAGAGGTTGGTAGAAGTGGAGGCTGAGAGAGATGCTCTCAGAACTGAGCTGGAAAAAGCAAATAAGAAGAATGATGGCATTCTTCAGGATATGCTGAAACTACTCCAAGCCAAAAACCAAAAACCTGGTCCTTCCCAGCCTTAAGCCTCCTAGCCTAGTGTAGATCAACCAGTCACCCAGTTCGGGATTTTTTTGCTTCTTTTGCTCATTATC
This sequence comes from Nicotiana tomentosiformis, assembly GCF_000390325.3. Lineage (NCBI taxonomy): Eukaryota > Viridiplantae > Streptophyta > Magnoliopsida > Solanales > Solanaceae > Nicotiana > Nicotiana tomentosiformis. Next base: position 108,947,803 of record NC_090817.1, on the reverse strand, counting down.
CAATGTTTTTATTTCTTCTTATGTTTTGTGATAGGATCTTATCAATCACTGAAATTCATTGTCTTTTGCTCTAACTGTTTGTTTCTATTTCTTAGATAGCTAATATCCTTAGATTGATATATGATGATTAATCCATGATTGCATTTGAAGTAGCCCCAGTGGCCATGAGTAATTTTTTAAAATTTGGTTATCTTCCATATTTATGCAACTTTTTGATGATGCAAAAAGGGGGAAAAGGGTTGTGCTTATACTTTGAAAAGTGATGTTTATAACCTAATGAACCTAATCCTTGATCATAAGTGATAAAAAGGTAAAATGTTCTAACATTGCATTGATGTTGAGTTGAGTCAAAACAGGGCCTAAGATTATGAAAAGCACAGAGTTTGTCATCATCAAAAAGGGGGAATTTGTTGGCCCAAGTGAAGTTTTATTTTGCAGATGGACAAAGTAAGCTCAGGCATGAACCAGGTCCATCCCCTGTGTACACATACACATACAGATTCAAGCATGAGGAATGCACGTGAAGGAGATAAGCATATCTTGTTATATCGGATATCTCCTGATCGAAAAGGTTGCATAATTGATAAGGAGAAGGGTTCCTTACTCAAAGAGAACACTATCCAAGATAAGGGAGGAGTTAGAAGTTGAGGATAACTAGAACTCTTCCACCAAGGAAGAGTAGCATTAGAACTCTAGTTATTTCCCATTCTACTAACTCTATATATTGTAGTATGTTATCATTCTACGGTCACAGACAAAAGCAAAAGTTAAATGTGAGTTGAGAGCAAATAGCAAGGCATTGTGCAAACACTTCTTGTGTGATTCAAATGTGCGAACCTGAAGCTACATGAACCTCATAGAAGAACCAGTTCCAAGTGTTTGTCATTTATTATAGTTCAATTGTAGTAGGTGGTTTTCAAATTGTACCTTTCAACTTTATCTAGAAACAATTGTAATAGGTACTCTGAGTATTTAAGTTAGAGTTAACTTGAAGTTGTCGCAACAGTTAGAGCCCAGTGCCACAACGGGATTAGAGTTAATCCTTAGGTTTACAAAACAAGTTTTGTAAATGTTGTTTTTGCTCAATGATTTAGTGAAGTGTTGGGGAAAAAACCTACTGAGTAGTAGGTCATTATTTTTTCACCTTTTGAGCCGGGTATTTTTCACGTAAAAATACTTGTGTTCTTTACTTTCCGCAATTACTATTTCAGTAACAGTAGGTTAAGGAACACTTAGAAGAATCAGGTCCTTCTGTAATCAGTACACACAAAAATTAGACACCACACAAATCACCCCCTCTCTTGTGTGGCATTGACGTATAAAACATCAATATCTAACCTCACAAGTCTGTTAGCCAAGGACTGAATGTACAAATCTAGTGGCCTCTCCTCTGCTTAAATGAATGCCAAACTATGCATACTCTTCGCCTTCCTCCTCAAGGCATCCACAACTACATTAGCCTTTCCTAGATGATTAATGATGGTAATATTATAATCTTTTAATAACTCAAGCCACCTGCGTTGTATCAAATTAAGATCCCTATGCCTGAACAAATGCTGCAAGCTGCGATAATTAGTGTAAACCTCATAGGACACCCCATAAAGATAATGCCTCTAGATCTTAAGAGCATGAACAATCGTGGCCAACTCCAAGTCGTGTACAGGGTAATTCTTCATGTGGTGCTTCAGCTGACGTGAAACATATGCAATAACTTATAATCCTGCATCAATACACAACCTAAACCAATGCGTGAAGCATCACAGTACACAGTGTACATTCCTGAACCGGAAGGAAACACTAACACTGGTGATGAAGTCAATGCGGTCTTGAGCTTTTGAAAGCTCACCTCACAATCATCGGACCATCGGAACAAAGCACCATTCCGGGTCAATCTAGTAAAAGGTGCTGCAATATATGAGAAACCCTCTACAAACCGACGATAATAACCTGCTAACCCCAAGAAGTTCCCGATCTCAGTTGTTGTGGTAGAACGAGGCCAACTTTGAACTGCCTCGATCTTCCTGGGATCTACCTTAATACCCTCGCCTGATACAACATGCCCCAAGAATGTCACAGAATGAAACTATAACTCACACTTGGAGAACGTAGCATATAGTTTCTATTCCCGCAAGGTCTAAAGCATCACTCTCAAATGTTGCTCGTGTTCTTCCAAGCTACACGAGTAGATCAAAATGTCATCAAATGAAGACAATGACAAATGAATCGATATATGTCCTGAACACCCGGTTCATCAAATCCATAAACAGCATCGGGGCGCTAGTCAAACCGAAGGACATCACTAGAAACTCATAATGTCCATATCTAGTCTAAAAGGCTGTCTTTGAAACATCTAAATCCCACATCTTCTACTGATGGTACACCGATCACAAGTCGATCTTAGAAAACATCCTGGCACCCTGCAACTTGTCAAACAAATTATTAATACGTAGCAACGGGTACTTATTCTTAATGGTAACTTTGTTCAACTTATGGTAATCTATGCACATCCGCATAGTCCCATCTTTCTTCTTCACAAACAACCCTTTGCTAGCAATTCCTCAACATGTTCCTTCAACTTTTTTGAAGCCATGCGGTATGGTGGGATAGATATAGGATGGGTACCTGGAGCCAAATCAATACATAAAATCGCGATTCGGAGGCATGCCTGGAAGATTAGAAGGAAACACATCGGAGATCTCCTGGACCATAGGCACTGAATCAATTGCCGAAGTCTCTACAGTAGTATCCCAAACATAATCTAGATAAGACAAACACCCCATCTCGACCATGTGTCGAGCCTTCAGAAAAAAGATAACCCGACTAGATGTACTAACAAACGAACCCTTCCACTCCAATCTAGGCAAATCTGGCATCGCCAAGGTAACAGTCTTAGCATGCTAATCAAGGAGGGCGTGATATGGAGACAACCAATCTATGCCCATGATGACCTCAATGTCGGTCATATCGAGCAACAGAAGATCTGCTCCGGTCTCATAACCACAGAAAGTAATAATGCAGAACCAATAGATCCGATCCACAAAAATAGAATCGCCCACTGGTGTGGACACATAAACAGGAGTACCCAAGGACTCACGAGTAACACCTAGGAAATGAACAAACAGAGATGAAACATACGAATATGTAGACCCTAGATGAAATAGTACTGAAGAATCCCTACCGCAGACAGAAATAATACATGTGATCATGGCCTCTGAGGCTATTGCATATGGTCTGGCTAGAAAGGCATAGAACCTGGCTGGAGCGCCTCCTGGCTGGCCTCCACCTCTAGGACGACCCCTACCAACTTGTCAGCCGGACGGCTGGTGGGGCAGCTGGTGCTGTAATCATAGGCTGCTGACCCTGCTGCACTGCCTTGCCCCAAAGACTAGGGAAGAACCTCTGCACATGACTATGATCCTCGCACTCGAAACAACCTCTCGATACGATGGACTGTTGACCTGAAGTCTGACCCTGATGGCCTGAATACCCACTGGAGGAATCCTGAATAGATGGTGGGCGGTAAGAACTCTCTGGCATGGATCTAAAATAAGGTCGTACTGGAGCACCTCGAGACGACATCGGTGCTCGATATGTGGGCTCGCTAGACTGACCCCTCACAAACTAACCCCTGCCCCAGGCCGGGGCACCACTAGACTCTCCAGAATATCGAAATTGCTTATCCCTTGTCGCCTGCTCTTGGCTCCGCTGACGGACACCCTCGATCCTCCGAGCTATCTCCACAACTAGCCCGTACGAAGTCCCTATCTCTACCTCAAATAATTTATGACGAGGGGTCGACATCAACACTTAGTATGGGCTAACAATAAAAAAATACAGAAGTTCTAAATAATCACGGGTTATGTAAATAATAATAATAACTCAACAACAAGCAGAAAGTAAATAATTCTTTCACACATGGTAAGTCCCAAATTAATTTATGCCTTATATAATTTAAGCCTATCAAGCCATAAAAAGATATCAAATATATAATTAAACTCTGAGTATTATCACGCACTATTATGTCGAGGTCGTATGGCCTGATCCAGAATAATGTGTACATTGTCGAGGGTCGAGCAGCACGAACCACAGATGCATCTATTCTACTGCCGAGGAATTCGTCCTGCTCCACAAGAATAGAGGATACTATATAAACATTCGGTTTAAAAGCCATTACCAAGATAATACACAAAGGAGCACAATTCCTATTAACGGTCAAGTATCCCTTCAAAAACGGCCTAAGTCCCGTAATAAATGAACCTTTCTGCCTCCAGGACTTCCACTTGGGCTCCATGGCCGCATCTATGGCTCCGCATATGCGAAAAAATCCTCATAGATGTGCCCCCCCCTCACTTGGCCTCTTCCACATCTGCGGACCTTAGGCCCGCTTCTGCGGTTCCACTGCTGCGTCGTGTGTGGTGCACCTGCGGCTGCGGATGCGGCCATTTCTGCGGTTGCTTCCATCGCACCCGTGTGTTCGCAGGTACGCACCCTCACCCGCATCTGCGATTCTTGGGCTGCCTAGGTTGGGCCTCTTCTGCAGCTGCTGGCTCACTTCTCGGAGCTCGCACCTGTGGCTAGCCCTTTGCAAGTTGATTGCACCAGAAGATGGGTGGTTCAGCTATTCATCCAAGGCCTAACGACTTTCGCGCATCATCTGAATGGCATCCGGTGGACCCGAGACCCCGTCCAAACATACCAACAAGTTTGTAATCATGAGACGGACTTGCTCGAACCCTCGGAACACGGAAAACAACACCAAAACTAAGAATAACACCCCAAACCAAATCGAATAAACTTATGAACTTTAATGTCACAACCCAAAATCCCACCACATGCGTCGTGATGGCACATAGTCTCTAAGACTAGGTAAGCCGATTACAATTATATTTCTAGCCATTTTTTAACATATAATATAATGCAAGTGTCGAAACCTAAAGCGAAAACAAATATAACAATCTCCCAAGACTGGTAATACTGAGTCACGAACTCTAACTGAATACCTGAATTGATCTCAAGGATCGAATATACAATATTATTCGAATAAGAGTTGACAGTACAAAAAAATGGGAAGACTCCAAGGGACTCCGACGACCAAGCAGCTCTACCTTAATCTTTGCGATCACACTCTAGCCTCTGTCTAGAACCTATATGTCACGACACAATTTTACTTATAAGTCATGATGGCGCCCAACACTATAGCTAGGCAAGCTAACTAATAAATTAAACATATATCGACAAAAATTTAATTCCAATAAAAAATATAAGACATCAAATTCTACCAGTGTATGTGCCAAGACCTGGTGTCACAAGTGTATGAGCATCTAGTAGATTATACAAATTTCAAATACTGTCTGAAATAAAAATAGACCGAATTAAAAATACAAGAAGAGGCACTGGTAGCTGCAGGATGGCTCAGAAAGGCAGCTCACCACTACGCCCCTGGATAACGAGGATGTGCGATGATAGGTCCTCCACTAGTATCTGTCTCAGATTCTGCACAAAAAGTTCAGCAAGTGTAGCATAAGTACGTAAACAACGTGTACCCAGTAATTATCAAGCCTAATCTCGAAGTGGTAGAGACGAGATGGCCGACTTTGACACTCACTAAGGGTCAACAATAATAAATGGAATAAATTATAATTATTCAACTCAACATGATTCACAGAGTTAACAATAATTTTAATCAATTAGCAGAAATAATAAAAATTCTTAAAATGCAACAATTTCCAATCTATTAATTAAATCCTTCAATTTCAATAAAAGTTCCAAATTATCAAATAGTTTTACAAGCTGCAATTCAATTTCAATAAATTTTCAATTTATCAAATAGCTTTACAAGCTACAATAAACTGTCCAAGTATCGTGTAATTATTATTATTATTAAGCACGATTTCTGTCGAGGTCGTACAAACAAAAAATAATTCGATACAATCACTAAAATTTATAGGAATCAACTCTATAAGGAAATATTACATTTTCAATAACAATCCCGAAATTAATTAAAAATTCATCCATACGGCCCATGTCTCAGAAATCGACGAAAATTTCGAAATCTGATAACCGATTCAATTACGCGTCTAACCATACCAATTTCACCAAATTCCGACATCAACTCGACCCTCAAATCTTCAATTAAAGTCTTCAACAAGATCAATTTACCCATGCATATCCCTTTTATCCTTAATAGATTTCATCCTTAGCCTTTAAGCCCCAATCTAGGTTATATATGATTCAATAGTTAATCATTATTAAGCTATTGAAGCACTAGAATCACCAACCATTCTAACAAGATTCAAAAATTTACTATTCATCTTCTTCTCCATTCAAGAACCCTAACTCACAATACCCATTTCAAGGATTAGCATAATTCTTCAACCAATTGATACTTTCTACTTCACAATACATCCCAAATACTTAATCCATAGTTGTATTTAAGTGTAGGGTGGAGAATTTACCTCTTGTAGCTCAACCCTAACTTGAACCGTTTTGAATGATTCTTGAAGATTAGAGAAATCCCTATGAATTTAAATTCATGTAGATATTAATACTACAATTAACTAGTGTTAATCCATTATAACAATATCATAAAACTTACCTTTGATGTTTATTTGGGTTGAGGATGCTCCACCTTCTCTCTAGAACCCAAAACTTAGCGAAAATTGTTATGTTTTTCTCTCTCCCCGAACCTCCCCTGTTTTATAAAAAAATGAACAGCGTAGGCTGGCTGCGTAGCCAACGCAGATTGGCTACGCAGCTTAACCCTCCCCTGACTTCCATACTGATTTTGGCTATGCAAATCTGCGTAGGCTACGCAAGACTCGCGTAGCTATTCTGCCACTCTTTAGTAAAATGGTCATAAATTCTTGTAGAAATCTCCAAATGACGAACGGTTTGATGCGTTGGAAACTAGACTCAAAGAGCTATAATTTGATAGGTTATACACCATATAACTATTCATATACTAAGAGTTATTCTCGTTTGAAATTAGATATTGTGCAAACTCACTTGAAACTTTATCCAATCATATAATTTTCAACTTGACTGAGCCTCAGGGCTCTTCTTAGACCCTAAACTATTTTTAATGCACCTCATACATATATTATCAAGATTAATTGATATCATTCAAATTACCAGTCTTGTTCATACCCGAATTGATATATTTAGCATCCGCCAATCTTCTTAATGGTCTTAAAACACTTAGAAATTTTTCCGGGTGTGTTACATTCTCTCCCACTTAAGAACATTCATCCTCGAATGTTTTACAAGTCATTATTAGGAACATTATTATCCTCTTTTCACCTTAACCATCATCTCTAATCATTCTTGACTTCATATAGATCTTAGATATTTTTCCAACATTTCAACTTCCTTAAGGCCGCAAAATTTGGCTAACTCCCAATTTTTCAAAAATTTCGGCAGAGTGTCCTCTGCAATTGGCCTAACCACCTGCCAGAGAATCACCAAAACCAGTCCTAACAATATATTCATGAACCAACGACTCAACATAACATAAAAAAAATACCAACCAAGTACTAGTATAAAACCCCGCATTCAACAGAACCTCATTCCAAAACCTTCGTACATTGCCAAAGATGAAAGAAACAATCAAAAACTCATAACCACTCATCAGATCAACTAGCCATAGACCTCTCTCGCCCCAACCAGAACCACAGTCCTCTCCTAAGCCGACTTTCAATATTATCCTCCCGAATATACCATAATCAAGAGTGATAGTATCCATTCTAGGTCCAATGACCTTATTTTATTAAATACAACTATCCTATAGACACGCCACATCAATATAACTCAAGCCACAACTGTGCTCTCCGTGTACCCAAATATGGGAGATGTCTCAAGGAAGAGAACCATATTTTAAGTTCAACAAGCACCACCACAACCGCAATGTTACAACCAACTCCTCATATTTCGTGAAGAGGACAACCGTAAATGCATGTGCACATTTGTAGAGGAAGGAAATTAGTAGATCAGATAAATTATTATAGAAATAGAATTCTCACACACGACACAGACAACTCACGTGCCAATAATATGAATCGCCAGGCATGGTCACAGGCCTCCAGTCCCAGCATATCATACAGGGGCAATCAAACAAGTACACTTGTATATGATAATGAAATAAGATTCCCATGCTCCTGGACTAGTATAAATAGTACGCCATAGTGCAAGCATGTGCAAAGTCTACTATCACACTTCAAATCGGCAATTTTACGCAGAATTAGTAACTACCCCATTTATTTAGGGAATCATCTTCTTTGTAACCTCAAGTATAGCCCAGATAGTTCTCAACAAAGGTACGAATACGGGATACATTATAACTTTATGCTTAACAGTCAACTCTAGGCATATAATAGCCTAAGCATTCTTCCGAGTATGAATACTTGCTCAAATGCCCGCACATGGCCTCAAACCTCACATATATGCACACTTATAGCGTGTAGCTATCACAAATAATTAACACAACTAGTGCCTCCACTGAGTTAAAATAAAATACTCGCCTCTAACAGGCCGCTACCCGAAATAATATATTTTTGAGAACTCCAGTCTCCAAATTCATCAAACACATGAATCACCATAACTGATCCCAACTCCAGCACTAGAATGACTAACACATCTTCCATTCACGATCTTCCCATAAGGAATACTTTTATAATTCTTCTGTACCACATAACAATAATTTGAATATCAGCAGTCTATCAACCAGGTGAGTACTGCAATACCAATGAACATCCGTACGTCAAAACACAATGCACCTTTTGAAATGCGCACCCTTCTCAGGGATTACCGAGAAGTTATAACATTCATCTAATTATCTGAAATTGACCATTATGTCCAAAATTCGTGATCTTCCTTTCAAGAATGAACTGTCACCTTGTACATGTAAATCTTAATCCCACGCCACACACCACATCTATCATGTCATCATATGACGAGCATAAGAATCTCATTATCACCTTTGGGTAACCAGCAAATTGCATACCCGGTCATTCAGTAACCTTCATCTTGCTTCCATCCAGGAGGAATTCATAATACACAACACGTTTCCTACACAGGTAGAATATATCCGGTTCAACCCATGGTAGAAGACATTAAGAACACTTTGAAATCCATTTGCACATAACCAAGCTATCAGAACTGAATCCCTTTAACTCGACCAAGCCACGCAGGTCAACCAACCCAAGAATATTGCCACCAAAATTTCTTCAAAGTCTCACAACATCATAATTACCCCATAAATACCATAACCGTAACACTCACTCTGAAAATACCTTATGTGAATTTAAAATTGTTCTTCTTTCCTTTCTTATACTAAAATATAGAATCCATAGTCATACAAAATTACCACAAGTCCCGACACCTTCAATGCAAATCTCAGATTTTATCCATACACTAGTCCGGAAATATTCTCAATTGCTATATATAATTCTTAAACCCACTAGAATTTTCTCGGGAGTCACCCACTTTAATCAAATCTAAATTGCACTGCCCAAACGGGCCAAAAAGCACAAGCCACATTAGCACAACAACCCCCAAAGAAGTAACCATGCATTAACACCACCAATCAAATTCATACTTCGTGCGTACTACGTTCTTCAAAATAATAATTTAATCATTCCATGATTTCCGTATTTCTATAAGGTGCCCTATAACCCGTATTCAAGAATTTCCTTACTCGAGTCATCCTCGATCTCCATCTCTGCAAGTCATAACTGATCCACAAGTATGCCTCCGACCAAAACTAAAATTTTAACACATAACCATGAAATCAAATTGTCAATAGCAGGCTCCCCAACTTAGCCTTAAGCTGCAATTATATAAAATTAGAACCCGCAAGGATTTCTCCTTCTCAATTACCAAGATCTCGCATCGTTAACCCGCCAAACTTCTTGAAGTCTTTTGTTAAGCTTTTAATGAACATTCTGAATCACCAGCTACAGTCACACACTCGACCTCTTACTATGTAGCAAGTAATAGTCCTCGCAGAAGTTTCATCAACATCACGCTACCGCTAACTGCTCACATGAGATAACCCACCTGTGGAATTCCTTATCGACATCTTCCAACGACGTTGCACTGGGTGCAACAACTACATAATCAGCAAATTCTCTTGAGCTAATGCTCGCCCACTATTTGTGTAAGTTTGCACTTTCGCTATCGACATCAACTGAAAGTTCAACAATACCTTCTGAACTCAAGTCATGTTGCGCCTGAAACGATAATCAGATCTTCACATCCCTCTTCATTTCAAACAAACTCCTTTCTGCCATATTCAATCTTTCTTCGTACAGTAACCATCACGCCAAATAATGTTCGTAGGGCAAATCACATTCTATCACGATTCCAAACCATTCTACACTTTCTCAAGGCACGTGACTACCCTACCACAGAATTCATATGCTAATCTGCCACTATTACTTCATTTAAACCATCTCCTTTAAGCAACTTCTTAACCTCTACTTCTCTTACTTGACCTGCAAGTACTTCAACCACCACAAAACACTTCCCGTCATGTCTTCCCTCATAATTTGTTGTCCAACTGTTACATCAAATCAAAATGCATCTCTGTAGCACCTGAACCAATAAATGTTACCGACTCTAAGCCTCTTCGAAGATCATCTTTCTCGAGCCATCAACATTAGAAATGCCCATTCGCAACCACAATTACTACACAGTCACTTACTCTTCTTGAGTCCAAACTCATTGACAAGACATGAGAATTTAATTTTTCCCACAATTTAACAACGTGAAAGATCCTTCAATACACTCACAACTCGAGACTATACGTCGAATCAAGATAGAAATCAAGTACCCAATAGCAAACTCTTGAGTCATAAGCAAACTTTATTCTTCTCATTCAACCTATCTAAACACATCAAAACGAAAATAAATCACCCAATGGCCTTCCTTTACATTTCAAGGAAACACTTCTCGTCACATTCAAATTGTCTTAACACATCCCGCAGTTACATCATACTCATCACAAAGCCATTCCACCGCTCATCGAGCCATAAATTCCACTCGTAGGGACATTATCGTACATATGAGTCCAAATGTACAAGTTACAACTGAAGCTACCGAGCCTAAGCTACGGTCTAAACCTGGCCTCAAGTCCTCCAGACTAGCCCATCACCAAAACACAGTATGCACATCTTGAATCTCGTTCATAGAATCACAAGTCGGCAATGCACAACTGATACCGAGCGCTTATATGCGCATAGGAAATGCGTGGGAGGAATTCAAAGAGTTATGTTTCAAGCTGAATCAATTCTGCATGATAGAATACAAGAAAGTGAAATTTTCCTAAGGGTTTGGCATCCTCTCGAAGATAAGTACAGACGTCTCTGTACCGATCCGCAAGACTCTACTAAACCTGATACCAACTTGTCACGACCCAATTTCACCTATAGGACGTGATGGCACCCAACACTATAGCTAAGCCAACTAATAAATTAAACATATATCGATAAAATTTAATTCCAAGAAAAAATATAAGACACCAAATTCTACTAATGTGTGTGCCAAGACCTGATGTCACAAGTGTATGAGCATCTAGTAGATTATACAAACTCCAAATACTGTCTAAAATGAAAATAGGCAGAATTTAAAAAATACAAGAAGAGGCACTGGTAGCTGCAGGATGGCTCAGAAAGGCAGCTCACCACTACGCCCTGGATAACGAGGATGTGCAATGATAGGTCCTCCACTACTATCTGTCTCAGATCCTACACAAAAAGTGCAGCAAGTGTAGCATGAGTACGTAAACAACGTGTACCCAGTAAGTATCAAGCCTAATCTCGAAGTAGTTGAGACGAGATGGCCGACTTTGACACTCACTAAGGGTCAACAATAATAAATGGAATAAATTATAATTATTCAACTCAACATGATTCACAGAGTTAACAATAAATTTATTCAATTAGCGGAAATAATAAAAATTCTTAAAATGCAACAATTTCCAATCTATTAATTAAATCTTTCAATTTCAATAAAAATTCCAATTTATCAAATAGCTTTACAAGCTGCAATTCAATTTCAATAAATTTTTACTTTATCAAATAGCTTTACAAGCTGCAATAAACTGTCCAAGTATCGTGTAATTATTATTATTATTAAGCACGATCTCTGTTGAGGTCTTACGATCCGATCCAGAGTTTTGTGTACACTGTCGAGGGATGTGCGGAACGATCCATAGATGCATCTATCCTACCGAGGCGTTCGGCCCTCTCCACAAGAAAGGAGGAAATTTTCTTATGTACCTCCGGAATGAGAGTATATTTATTATAAGATAAATTCAGGAGGAAGAACAATTTCTCTTAACAATTAATTAATTTAAACAGAAAATTTAAGCATATGAGATTTTCATCCTTTAATATTTTTATCTAACAATTCACAATATATATATATATATATATATATATATATATATATATATATATATATATATCAAATAATATTAATTAAACAAGGAATACAATTTACACAAGTAATTCATGCTTTGAGTCCTAAACTACCCGGACTTTACCATTAATAGTAGCTACGCAAGAACTCTCGTCACCTCGTGCGTACGTAGCCCCTCACAATTAGCAATAATTATTTAATTTTAATCACCTATGGGGTAATTTCTCTCTCACAAGATTAGACAAGAAACTTACCTCGTCTTGCTCCAATTTAATCCGCTAGTAGGCCTTTTCCTCGATTATCCAACTTCGATTGGCTCGAATCTAACCAAAAATAATTCGATACAATCACTAATATTTATAGGAATCAATTCTATAAGGAAATACTACATTTTCAATAAAAATTCCGAAATTAATTAAAAATTCATTTGTAGGGCCCATGTCTCAGAATCCGGCGAAAGTTACAAAATCCGATAATCCATTCAATTATGAGTCCAACCATACCAGTTTCACCAAATTTCGACATCAACTCGACCCTCAAATCTTCAATTAAAGTCTTCAACAAGTCCAATTTACCCATGCATATCCCTTTTATCCTTAATAGATTTCATCCTTAGCCTTTAAGCCCCAATCTAGGTTATATGATTCAATAGTTAATCATTATTAAGATATTGAAACACTAGAATCACCAACCATCCTAACAAGATTCAAAAATTCACTATTCATCTTCTTCTCCATTCAAGAACCCTAACTCACAATACTCATTTCAAGGATTAGCATAATTCTTCAACCAATTGGTACTTTCTACTTCACAATACATCCCAAATACTTAATCCATAGTTGTATTTAAGTGTAGGGTGGAAATTAAACCTCTTATAGCTCAAACCCTAACTTGAATCCTTTTGAATGATTCTTGAAGATTAGAGAAATCCCTATGAATTTAAATCCATGTAGATATTAATACTATAATTAACTAATGTTAATCTATTATAAAAATATCATAAAACTTACCTTTGATGTTTATTTGGGTTGAGGATGCTCCACCTTCTCTCTAGAACCCAAAACTTAGCCAAAATTATTATGTTTTTCTCTCTCCCCGAACCTCCCCTGTTTTATAAAAAATGAACTACGTAGGCTGGCTGCGTAGCCTACGCAGATTGGCTACGCAGCTTAAGCCTCCCCTCACTTCCATACTGATTTTGCCTATGCAAATCTGCGTAGGCTACGTAAGACTCGCGTAGCTGTTCTGCCACTCTTTAGTAAAATAGTCATAACTTCTTGTAGGAATCTTCAAATGACAAACGGTTTGATGCGTTGGAAACTAGACTCAAAGGGCTATAATTTGATAGGTTATACACCATATAACTATTCATATACTAAGAGTTATTCTCGTTTGAAATTAGATATTATGCAAACTCACTTGAAACTTTATCCAATCATATAATTTTCAACTTGACTTAGCCTTAGGGCTCTTCTTAGACCCTAAACCATTTTTAATGCACCTCATAAATATATTATCAAGATCAATTGATATCATTCAAATTACCAGTCTTGTTCATACCCGAATTGATATATTTAGCTTCCGCCAATCTTCTTAATGGTCTTAAAACACTTAGAAATTTTTCTGGGGTGTTACACTATATCTCCAATACCTCGCTCTGCACAAAAATGTGCAAAAGTATAGTATGAGTATACCACAGTCGGTACCCAGTAAGTATCAAGACTAACCTTGGTGGAGTAGTGATGGGTTACAGTCAAGACACTCACTAGTCAAATAACTTGTGCAAAATAACATATAAAAATAATAGAAAGATAAATAGCAGTGATAGCAATAATAATCAACAAGTGATATAAACAACAAGGTTGCAAGAAGACCATAAATATTGCTCAAATAAATAAGGAACACAATTACAACCAATTAATCAAGTCCCTCAAATATAAGTACTTCAAATATAAATCTTTCACATATAAGTTTTTTCAAATAAAAAAATTTCGAATATAATTCTTTCAAATAAAAGTCACTCTGTGACACCTCATTTCATAATCATAAAAATACGGGTCTCAGCCCACTCTCATATTTTTACGGCACCACGTGCCCATATCTCTATTACAACCGCACGGACAACTCACGTACCAAAATATCAATGTATATAAGATCTGCAGAATCAATTTATTTTCAAAAAAGTAAGTTTATATTTTTTTAAACCAAGTAAGAAAGCAACAAAGAAATGAGTTTATTTTTGAACTCGTTTGGTTGAAGAAAATGACATTTCAATTAGAATGAAGTATCTGATTATTTGGATGTAAAATTTATTGAATTAAAATATAATAGCAATTTCTTTTATTCAAAACAACTCAAACCTTGAAAACCAGTAAAAACCAGAAACACAAATCCTCAGAATCTCGTACGAAGAGCCAAAGGCAACACAATACAACAAGTAATACAAAACACATAATAAATCAAATAATACATCATGGAAGAACACAAGAATATACTTATCATGGAAAATTAAAATAACCAAAGAAAAGTGCAGCCATAGAGAAATGTCAATAAAGGGCACTCCCGAGGTACCGCCTCGTAGTCCCAAATCATAAATAAATTTCAACAAAGGAAATTTCCGAGGTACCGCCTCGTAGTCCCAAATCATAAATAAATTTCAACAAAAGGGCACTCCCGAGGTACCGCCTCATTGTCCCAAATCATAAATAAATTTCAATCTTTCCTTATATCACCATGGGAGCCTTCACATTAATTTTTAAATACCATTTTTCCTGAAATAGCATCCTGCTTTTTAGCCCACGTTATCACACCGCATGACTTCTAGTAGTTTCCCTACTAGCCACGCATATCAAGCCCACCTTATCTCACCGCATAACACTTTGACCTTATATCACCGCATGCGTATCAATATCACAATATTTCATAAATCGCACCTCAAGTGCCCAAATATCACATCATAACACAACTTGCACCTCAAGTGCTCAAATATCACAACATATTACAAATTGCACCTCAAGTGCTCAATTATCACAACATATCACAAATTACACGTCAAGTGCTTAAATATCACCACATATTGCAAATTGCACCTCAAGTGCTCAAATATCACAACATATCACAAATTGCACATCAAGTTCTCAAATATCACAACATCTCATAAATTGCACCTCAAGTGCTCAAATATTACAATTTGCCACATAAATCAACAATACATTATTTTTCACAATAAGGAGCTCATGGCTCGACCATAGTGTGCATAAAATCTTAAATAAAATATCCGGGAGTGAATAACTCAACAGAATAATATTTCACAATTTAACACTTTGCCTCAATATGATTTATGGCCTTTATAACTCAATACTAATTTCAACAACATGAACTGGAAAATAGTTCATCAAGGAACAACGCCTTCTTTAATCCGAATTTTTGGCAAATAGATTAATGCCTCCTTTTAAATTTATTTAATAAATTATTTTCACATGAATAATTCATAATGAAATTATCTCCAGGAACTATCAACTCAACAAAAATACGGGATTCAAATAAAAATCAATGTGGCAATCACACCAAATTATCATATAAAAACAAATTCAATAAAGAAGGATTTAGGCATGGCAAATAGAGGATTTAGTAAGTGCCAACAAATTTCCAATTCAATATTTAAGGGTGTCTAAGAACTTTAACCGGTATAATTTGCACATATAAGTCAAGTACGTACTCGGTACCTCGCGTACACGGCTTTTCACATTTCACAAATGGCACATACGACTCAATTCCTAAGGGGCAATTCCCCCACTCAAGGTTAGGCATGATACTTACCTTTGTTTTTAAAGTTACATCGATATTCCAAAATAGCCTTCTTGCATGAATTGACCTTCAAAAAGCTCAAATCTATCCTAATTAATTGTATAACTTCATTAAAATTCATCAAAAAAAAATTCGGATAATATAACGTCAATTTAAAATTTTTCATTAAAAAGTCAACCAAAAGTCAACGCGGGTCCCGCATCTCGGAATCCGACAGAATTTTTACGGAATGCAAACACCCATTCCGATACGAGTTCAAACATACCAAATTTACCAAATTCCGACATCAACTCGACCTTCAAATCCTCAAATCTTATTTTCAAATTCTTAGGCCCAGTTTATCGAATTACACCTCAAAAACACGTAATCTAGTCGGAATATTCGATGATAATTCAATATTATTGACTAACAATGATCACAAGTGACTTATCTCAACATATCCCATGAAATTTCTCTGAAACATCGCCCCAAGCCGTGTACTTTCGCCCATAAATTTGAAATGAGCTAAAATAACAAAACTCCTCAATAAAAAGTCCATTTCCTGTCACTAAAAGTCCATTTCTCATCACTAAAGGTCCACATTGGAACCTGCTTGCACCAACAATTTATTATTTCACTAATAAAACTCTAACTCCATCATACGAACTCGGAATTTGACGATTCTTGTTCTTATGAGTCACAAATAATAATACGAACCTATTCGTTCAATGGAAACTCAATTCAGAGCTCATTTGATCAATGTGATACCAACTTTGTTCGTTAAAGAATTAACTCATGTTTCCCGCTAAAACCCAATCGTGACTTGACGAAATTATACCAAACATTACAGATCATTCCTATAATTCATTTTCAAACTCCCGGAAGTCTCGAAATCAAATTTCGATCTCTATAACTAAAAATGGACCTTTGGATCATTACATGCTTATCCTCAAAACACCAAACTCTTCTAAAAACTCTTCCAGAACTCATCTGAGCCCCATGAGACCCCAACCCAGTATACTAACAAGTCCCATAACATGACACGAACTTAGTCAATGCCTCAAATTACATTAAACAACACTAAAACGCGAATCACACCCCAATTCAAGCTTAATGAATTCTAACGAATTCCAAATTCTACATTCGATGCTGAAATCTATCAAATCAATTTGGAATGACTCCAAATTTTGTACACGAGTCCTAAATGATATAATGGAGTTGTTCCAATTTTCGGATCAAATTTTGTCCCCGATATCAATAAAGTCAATTCCCAGTCAAAGTTTCTAAAGATCTTCCATTTTCTAACTTTCGCCAAAATGCGTCAAATTATCCTACAGACTTCCAAATCTAAATCCGGACATACACCTAAGTCCGAAATCACCATAAGAAATTATTGACATCATCAAAATACCATTCCGGAGTCGTTTGCTCAAAAGTCAAACTCCGGTCAACATTTTTCATTTTAAGCTTCAAAAATAAGGATTGTTCTTCCAATTTAATTCGGAACCTTCCAAAACCACACTCAACCGCACACACAAGTCATAATACATATTACAAAGTTTCTCGGGACCTTAAGTCGCTGAACGGAATGTTAATTCTCAAAACGATAAGTCGGATCGTTACATTCAACTTCTTCCAACTTGCTCCGAACGCGCCGAATCATACCTAAACTACTCGGAATGGCACCAAATTTTGCGTGCAAGTCTTAAATCACCATACAGTACTATTCCTAGGCTAGGAATCCCAAACGAACCTCGATAACACAAAAACTTACTCCAAACCAATTTTAAAGAACTCTTTACCTTCAATAAGCCAACTTCCAATTCTAGGCACTGAAACGCTGCCAGGTCATCCAAAATCTGGTCCGAACACATGCCCAAATCCAATATCATCATATGAACCTATTGGGACCCTCGAATCCCGATTCCAGGTCATTTACTAGAAACGTTGACCAAAGTCAAACTTAGCCCTTTAAAGCCAAACTAAGAAACTAAGTGTTCTCATTTCAACCCGAACTATTCCAAATCTCAAACTAATAATTCCCGCGAGTCATAAAACAGTAAAATCACATACGAGGAGTTTTATTTAGGGGAACGGGGATCTATGAAGCAAAACGACTGGTCAGTTGTTACACAAAACTTAAGGAGGTAGGAAAGAAATAGAAAAACATACAGTTTGGCATTAGAAGAGATTGCGATTTCTCAAAGGCACTTTTATCTTGAACACCCTGTAAATCAAAAGAAACAATTGAATCATAAACCCAAGTCAATTAAGTGTACGACACAAAATATATAAAATCTTCAAAATCGCACTCATTCTTTATAAAAATAAAGCACAATATCTACCGCATTCCCAAAATAAATCATAAAACGGAACTAAAAAATCCAAATCAAGTAGGTGCCAGACAATTCAGGAACCCAACGATATAGAGACATGAGATTACCTAGCAAGAGACGAGCCAATAAGTCAAAATTTCTGTTCATGAATAGAGAAGCGGTGGAATACCTTTTTCTCAAGGCCTTGAATTAGCGCACAGAAAAAGATCTGGGATTTAAACCTTTTGGGTTTAATTTTTAAATTTTATATCATTGAACGCATTATATTTTTAAAGTTATCAGTTCATATCTACTACTTTTTGAAATTTTAATGAATGTTTACAAATAAACTTTTACTCAGCGTCGAAAGTTATGAGTTCAATTGAACCCATCGAGTATACACTACATCCGCCTATGTAATAGCTCCATCCACCGATGGTTGAAGAAAAAAACAAAAGTGGGGAGGGAGAGTGGCATCTAAGGCAGGGAGAGCAAGGACCGGGGGATATTAGGTTTTTGGTATGGGGTTTTGTTTTGTAGTCCCTTTATTATATTGTTTTGCATCATTTTACTGCTTAATGCAAATATATCTATCTAGAGCGTTGTCCGGCAGTTTGAGGCCTTGAGTAGATTCACTTCAGGTATTATGACTTGTACGTGTGGTAAGAATTGAATTTCAGGAAGTTCGGGATTGATTTGGAAAGAAATTTCTAATTTCGGAAGCTTTAAGTTGGAAGAATTGACTAATGTTTGACTTTTAAGTAAACAACCTCGGAATCGGGATTTGAAGGTTCCAATAGGTTCGTTTGATAATTTCGGTTCGTTACATTTGGGAATTGAGCTACTATTATTTCTAAGTCAAGTCGAGAGTAAATTGAAAGAAGTTGGGTCGGTTTGTAATGATTGAATCGGCATGATTGTTGCAAGGATCAGTCCCTTTGGCGTGTGAAGTTATACATGTGGTTTGTGGTTGTACGCGCGGGCTTGACAGCTGACACAACTTGATTAACGTGGGAGGTATTTGATTCAAATGGCCTTGAGGTGTAAATGGATTCCGGAGGAGTCATGGCGGTTTAGATCACGACTTGAGGTTTGTATTTCCTGCGGTTTGGGAATTCAGTTGCGTGCTGCATTGGCTCTTCTGAAATGAGCTAAGTAAAAGGTTTCTAGCCAATGAAGTGTTTATTTTACTGGTAGTTTAGGGGTTATGATGAATTCTTGTATTCTCGCATAGCGGCATGATAGGTGTAGTGAGTGCCATGGGATTTAGAAAGTTGAGGATCAAGGTTGCGGTTCGGTGTTGACAAGAATGTTACGAGCTTGGATGAGCAGGGGAGAATTCAGATGTTCAAAGTAAGCTGGCATTTTCTTTAGTGTCACCTGAGAACGACATTCTGTGTAAGAGGCTTTGCGTATTGATTTGCGGATTTTAGATTTGCTTTACAGAATTTGAATGGTTGGTGGTATGGATGTGAGGACTTTTCTACCTAAGTGGAAGGTCATGGGAGCGTACCCCATGGGGAGATTTTTATAAGTGTGGCATGTTAGTCAATTGATTGTTAAAGATAAAAAAGCAAGTATGAAGGTTATGTTAGTATCGCAAATGCCAGAGTTTATGCTTGAGAGGTGTCCTTTCCTTGGGCTGTGGATCGTGTGAGTTTGTTTCGGGTTTGACGACCATTCTTATGTGTCATAAATAGTGCTATTATGGATCTTGGAAACTTTATTGACCCAGTATGCTATGATCAGAATCGGTGTGAGGTCGGTTGGTCGGTATAATGTAACTGTGTGCTCTACGTCAGGTCTTATGTGTACGTTCGTTATAACATTAAGGTCCCATGTAGCTTATGGTGTTATGTGAGCAGGATGGCCCTCGAGATTCAGGTCACCATTGCACCTTAGTTATGCTTGGGTTTCGTAGCGTATGGCGTTATCCATCTCCCCGGGATTGGTATTATGCACTTGGCATGCTTGTGGTCGATATTTGGGCATTTAGTAAGTATAAGCATTATGACTTGATGTGTGTGTTTTTCTTCTTGATATTATGTGTCGATCGGGTGGCACGCCTCCACAGGTATATTGTCTAGATCGGGTGACACTCCGCCATGGGCATGTTATGTGAATCGGGTTGCACGCTGCAACAGTGTCATGTCGGATCGGGTTGCACGCTGCAACAACGAGATGTTGAGCATAGTTCCTTACACTTATTTTGTGTGCCTTTTTTTCATCCCTGAGGTAGGTTTACAACATTTATTCGGCTGTTTTATTGGTTACGCGGGTTGGGTAGTTCTTTTTCCACAGTTCATTTATGTATCGCATTTGAGTTTGTAACTTGCTAGCACACTATTGGCGTCATATGAGATTTTTGGCAGTGTTTGAGATGGCTTATTATCTTAGCAGCCTGCACTAGGTGAGACGAGGTTATTGGACGTGGGATCAGTGAGATCGGAGTTATGAAGGGTATGTTAAAGAGAAAATATTATTATTCAATTCAAAACTATGTGATGGTTCTTGTCCAGAGGAGAGAGTACATGATTTATTGATTCGGCAAGTGATTATGAGTTTCTACACGTTTCTTTCATCATGGCAGTACTGCGAGAATTGGAACAGGGCTTATATGTGTTATAGGGTGTATTACGGGCATCAGATTTGTGAAATTGCAGCTATTTTGGTTGGAGGATGTTATTATGTGCAACCGACTTATGTGGTGCATGGTGTGATTTCAGTACATGTGCATGATCATGTTTTGGTACAATGTGTGTTGATTGGTACAGTATTCGTATGTTAGAAGCAAGACTTGTAGGAAACATCGGAGGATGGAATTTGGTTCTAAGGCTTATTGACTGAATAAAAGGGAGGCTCTTCAGTCTAACTCGAGCTAATGTGTTCGACTGGGTTGTGGTGGCACGGGTAGGTGCACGAGGTGTTAAACAGTGATTTTGGACAACTCTGGAGCATTCCTTAGCACGTTCGAGGACGAACTTATGTTTAAGTGAGGGAGAATGTAAAGACCCGACCGGTCATTTTGAGATCTACCACATCGTTCGGCGGTTTGAGTCCCTAAGTAGCTTCCATTCATGTATTATGACTTGTGCGTGTGGTCGGAATTGAATTTCAGGAAATTCGGGAAGTTCAGGATTAATTTGGAAAGAAAATTCTAATTTCGGAAGCTTTAAGTTGTAAGAATTGACTAAGGTTTGACTTTTGAGTAAACGACCTTGGAATCGAGATTTGAAGGTTCCAATATGTTCGTATGATGATTTCGGACTTGGGCGTATAGTCGGGTTGAGTATCGGATCACCCGGGGAGCATTTCGGCGTTTATTTCTAAAAGTTAACATTATTAAAGTTTAAGAATCTCCTAAGTTTGGTTTGGGGTGGGCTTTGGTGTTATCGATGTCCGTTTGGGACTCCTAGCCTTGGAATAGGTTTGTATCGTGATTTGTGACGTGTCCGCAAAGTTTGGTGTCATTCCGGAATGTTTTGATATGAATTAGATGCGTTCGACGAAGTTTAAAGGTTTGGAAGTTTTAAGAAGGGTTTTGATCGTTGATCCATAGTTTTGATGTTGTTTGGCTTGATTTGAGGCCTCAACTAAGTTTGTTATGTGTTTTATGACATGTTGGTCTTATTGGCTAAGGTCGTGAAGGCCTCGGGTGGATACCAGATAGTCAACGGATCAATTTTTGGACTAAGGGAATGTTGGGATATCTGGTTGTTGTTGCGATCGCTTCTGCGAAAGCTGGGTTAAAAAGCCGACATCACAGAAGCGAGGGGTGCGCCACAGAAGTGGCTAGGAGTTGAACTGGCTGAGGTTGAATTCCGCAGAAGTGGAACCCCACCAGCGGATGAAGCATCGCTGAAGCGAAGGCGCAGAAGCGCTGCAAGGGCCACGTATGCGGAGGTTGAGAGGCCTGAAGAGAGCCACAGAAGCGGACATTGAGCCGCAGAAGTGGCTAATGTTCCGCAAGTGCGAGAGGTCGCTGGCCAGTGTGTTCTTTTAAGAACGGGATTTGGCCCATTTTCACTTGGTTAGAGCGATTTTGGAGAGCTTTAATGAGATATTTTCATCAAGAAACACAAGGTAAGTGACTCCCACCTATTACAAGTTAAATACATGGTTTGTATATGGATTTAAACATGGAAATTTGTAGAAACTTAGGATTTTGGTAGAAAACCAAGAATTTGGAATAAGTTATATATTGTAGTTCGTGGTGTTATGGGTAAAGTTTATCTTCGAAAACTTTCCAAATTCGGGCAAGTGGGCCTTTGGGTTGTCCTTGTTGGCTTTTTTAGTGGAGTTGGGAATCATTATAAATTTCTAGATTATACGTATTGGGGTATATTTTGATTGGTTTGCACGTTGTTTGACTAGTTTTGAAGAGACAAGCTTCGGGTTGAGGTGTTTAAGTGGATTTGGAGTCGGTTATGGGACTTCGGAGCGAGGTAAGTCTCATGTCTAACCTTGTGAGGGGGAAAACTACCCCTAAGTGATCTTTGTTTTGTTATGTGCAACTAGTTATGGGTGCTACGTACACATGAGGTGGCGAGAGTCCGTACATAGATAAGGCATGTTTATGTCCAGGTAGACGTAGGATCTTATCATGTAATATTTGAATTATTTGAACTCATTCTGCTGGCTTAATT
The DNA here is from genome assembly GCF_000390325.3 of Nicotiana tomentosiformis. Classification (NCBI taxonomy): domain Eukaryota; kingdom Viridiplantae; phylum Streptophyta; class Magnoliopsida; order Solanales; family Solanaceae; genus Nicotiana; species Nicotiana tomentosiformis. Next base: position 108,924,639 of record NC_090817.1, on the reverse strand, counting down.
AATTGAAGTTATAAATGATATTAATTTAGAAATAAATATATATATACTAATCCAAGCCACTTTGAGTGGTGGGCGAGTTATTTGAGAAACAGTAAAGATTATATTCATTATGTGCTCATGTACGGTATTGTAAACACATGTCTCATAATTCGGTAACTTTCTTCCTTTTCTTGTGGAGCGGGTCGAACGTCATGGTAGTATATAGATACATCTATGGTTCACGCTGCATGACCCTCGGCAGTGTACACATAATTCTGGATCGGGCCGAACGACCTCGGTATAATTGTGCTATATATCACTAGTAGTATGAATATTCACGAGCTAATCTTTCCACTGATGACCGACATTTATATGGTATTCCTTATTTATTTGATAATGACACTTGATATTTTCTGAGTTGTCAAGGTAGAATGCAAAATTTAGAAATTCTTGTTATAAAAGAAGTAATTGGAAGATTATGTAACTTACAGATTTATCCATCATTGTCGTATGCTTCATATCTGCTCATGTTTTATTATATTGTTTTATTGGACCTTTAGTAAGTGTTGATGTTGACCCCTCATCACTACTTCTCCGAGGTTAGGCTTGATACTTACTGGGTACGCATTGATTTACGTACTCATGCTGCACTTCTACACTAAATGTGCAGGATCTGACAGGTTCAGTTGATGATCACCTTGGCGCGTAGGCGCACCTGTTAAGGAGACTTTATGTCAGCTGCATTCCAGGCTATGCATCGCAGTCCATTGAGTCTTCATTGTACTCTTTATTTTATTCTATCTTAATATATTCGGGACAGATGTATTATTATTGTACTTCTTGGAAAATGCTCATGCACTTGTGACATCGGGTTTTGGAGGTTCCTACTGGTTGTTTGTTATTGTAGTTCACGTAGTTATTATCTTTTTATCCTGTAAAATACATTTTATACTATTTAGGTAATGGAGATCATGATCTTGAAAGTAACAAAATGAGTAAATAAATGGATAAATCAACATTTGCTTGCCTGACGGTGGCGTTAGGCACCATCACGACCTATAGTGGATTTTGGGTCATGACAACTTGGTATCAGAGCATTAGGTTCACTTGGGTCTCACCAGTCACGAGCAAGTCCAGTAGAGTCTTGCGGATCAATAGAAGGCGTATGTACTTATCTTCGAGAGGCTACAGGGTTGTTAGGAGCACTTTCCTTCTTGATTTCCTCATCGTGCGGTTTGATTCCATTAGGCCTTGTCCCTTTATTTCCTTCCTACTTAATCTTATGCGACGTGAAGTGCTTGTTGTCAATTGGACGTCAAGGAGTTGTATTGGTACTACAGACGTGGTGCAGGCCATTATCGTCATGTTCAGGCAGGCTATTGTTGTCGCCTTGCGGAAGGGTTTTATGTCCTTTTAGTTCAGTATCTGTACTTCCTATGATTTTGAGGCTATGAATGGATTGTTATGATGTTCATATGTTGTTATCGCACAGTGTTAGTGTAATGGTAGGGTGTTGTATATGTGTCGAGACAGTGACTGACTTGAAAGGAGTATTTTCAATGCATAATTTAGAGGTTCAACATTTAATTCCACCAAAAGAAGGGAAATTGGGCTATAGATGTTCAGGCTTTGGTTGATTGAGTAACGAGACTTGATATTTTCGCACGTGGGGTAATTCTCATTTGTGATGTGGTATCGTCGTCCTTTTTGGAACGCATTAAGGATTCACCGGTGTTATGGTCTTCTTTAATTTTTGCCTTCGGGGCAGGGTGTTGTGAAATGGTGCCTAAGACGTTGTTGTCAGAGATAGTGGTGTGTAGCGGTTCTGAGTCAAATTGGTTATTCTAATGTTGATGGCTCGCTAAAGATGATCTTCCAGGAGGTTTAGAGTGGGTAGCAATTCATTAGTTCAGGTGCTACAAATATGGAGTTGGTATAAGGCAGCAGTTGGGCAGCAAAGTATGAGGGAGGACATGGCGGGAAGTGTCTCGCGGTAGTTGAATTACTAGCAGGTCAATTATGAACAACAGAGGTCGAGGAGTTGCTTAAAGGAGATAGTTTAACCGAAGTAAGAGTGGCAGATTAACATATGGATCTTGTGGTAAGATAGCCGCGTGCCTTAAGAAATTGTAGAATGGTTTGGGAATCGTGATGGAAGGTGATTTGGTCTACGAATTTTATTTGGAATGATGGTTACTGTACGAAGAAAGATTGAATATGGCAGAAAGGAGGTTGCTTGAAATGAAGAGGCGTGTGAAGATTTGATTATCACTTCAGATGCAATATGACTTGATTTTGGAAAGTATTGTTGAACTTTTAGTTGATGTCAATGGGGAAGGAACATATTTATACGGCTGATGGGCGAGCATGGGCTGAGGAGAATTTACTGATTACGTGGTAGTTGTAGCCAGTGCAGCATCGTTGGAAGATGTCGGTAAGGAATTCCACATGTGAGTGATCTCTTGTGAGCAAAATTAGCGGTTGTGTGATTTTGATGAAGTTTCTACGAAGAGTCCAACTTACTACCCAACAGAAGGTCAGGTGTACGATCATGTCCGATAATTCAGAATGTTTCATGAAAAGGTTAACAAAAGAATTCGAGAAATTTGGAGTGTTAAGGGTGCGAGATCATGGTAACTGAGACGGAGGAATCCTCGTGGGTTCTCGGTTTATATAATGGTAGCTTAAAGCTAGATGGGGGAGCCCTACCATTTATGATTGGATCGCATGGTTGTCTTCTTGTGCGATTTCAGTTTATCGATGCGTTGGTGGATTAATTATGACTAGGAAAAAGGAAATGTCAGGAGTAACTCGAACAAGGGACTCGATGAGTGTTTGCTATACTTCGCTTTATCGATTAAGGTGCAGCATTTCGGAAGACTCAGAGTTTATGCTTCTTATAGATGTAATGTACAAGGAAAATAATTTAGCCTCTTTGAGAGGGTGTTCATGTGCTAGCAGAGCGTTGAAGTTTTGTTATATTCGGGATCAACTCAGAGTGGGTGACTCTCAACAACGGTTCTAGTGGGTTCAAGAATTAAAGTGCAGTGCCTAAGGATTTCGGGTCCGTTGTGTGGTTAAGGATTGAGTCTTCATAGTGGATAGAGAACGGGACTTAGAATATTCTATGTTATCATCGGGTATGCAGTGCAGTATTAGAGGAAAGGGAGAAACAGTTTCGGATTCGCGGAAGGTCTTTCAGAATGGGTATACCAGTCGGAGATGCTATTGTGCGCATAAGGAGAGTATGGGATAGTCCAAGAGTATTGAGACAGTGTGGTCTCTTGATGTGTGTCACTCGGTATGAGTGCACATTTGGTTCATTACGTTTGGGAATGGAGCTACAATTATTTCTAAGGCAAGTCGAGATTAAATTGAAAGAAGTTAGGTCAGTTTGTAATGATTGAATCAGCATGATTGTGGCAATGATCAGTCCCTTCGGCATGTGAAGTTATACATCTGGTTTGTGGTTGTTCGCGCGGGCTTGACAACCATTACAACCTGATTTATTTGTGAGGTATTTGATTCAAATGGCATTGAGGTGTAAATGGATTCTGGAGGAGTCATGGCAGTTTAGATCACGACTTGAGGTTTGTATTTCTTGCAGTTTGGGAATTCATTTACGTGTTGCATTGGCTCTTCTTAAATGAGCTAAGTGAAAGGTTTCTAGCCAATGAAGTGTTTATTCTACTGGTAGTTCAGGGGTTATGATGAATTCGTGTATTCCCACGTAGCGGCATGATAGGTGCAGTGAGCGCCATGGGAATTTGAAAGTTGAGGATCAAGGTTGCAGTTCGATGATGATAAGAATGTCACGAGCTCGGATGAGCAGGGGAGAATTCAGATGTTCAGAGTAAGCTAGCATTTTCTTTAGTGTCACCTGACAACGGCGTTCTATGTAAGAGGCTTTGTGTATTGATTTGCGGATTCTCGATTTGCTTTATAGAATTTGAACGGTTGGTGGTATGGATGTGCGGACTTTGATACCTAAGTGGAAGGTCGTGGGAGCGTACCCCACGTAGAGATTTGTATAAGTGTGGCATGTTAATCACTTGATTGTTAAAGATTAAAACCAAGTATGGAGTTTATGGTAGTATCTCAAATGCGAGAGTTTATGCCCGAGAGATGTCCTATTCCTTGGACTGCAGACCGTGTGAGTTTGTTTCGGGTTTGACAATTGTTCTTATGTGTAACCAATAGGGCCATTGTGGATCTTTGGAAGTTTATTGGCCTAGTATTGTATGATCAAAATCGGTGTGAGCTCCGTTGGTGGGTCTAATATGAGTGTGTGCTCTACGTCAGGTAGGATGTGTTTGTTCGTTATAGCATTTCTTGTGGAGGAGTCGTCGGGCATGGGATGTTATTTCAGTCATCAGCTATTCCTTGTAATCTCTATTGTTCCATGTGGGTTGTGAGACGACTTGATTATTCTCACACGTGTTGAGGTCCCGTGTAGATTGTTGTGTTATGTGAGTAGGATGGCTCTCGAGATGCATGTCATCATTGCACCTTAGTTGTGCTTGGTTTTCGTAGCGTATGGCACTATCCGTCTCCCCAGGATTGGTGTTATGCACTTGGCGTGCTTGTGGTCGATATTTGGGCATTTGGTAAGTATACGCGTTATGCCTTGATGTGTGTGTTTTTCTTCTGGATGTTATGTGCGGATTGGGTGGCATGCCGCCGCGGGTATATTTCTGGATCTGGTGGCATGCCGCCACGGGCATATAATATGGATTGGGTTATACGCCGCAACAGTGTCATGTCGGATCGAGTTGCACGCCGCAACAACGAGATGTTGAGCATAGTTCCTTACACTTATTTTGTGTGACTTGTTTTCATCCCTGAGGTAGGTTCACAACATCTATTAGCCTGTTTTATTGGTTTCGCAAGCTGGGTAGTTCTTTTTCCTGAGTTCATTTTCCCTTATGTATCGCAATCGAGTTTGTAGCTTGCTGGCGCATTATTGGCGTCATATAAAATGTTTGGTAGTATTTAAGATGACTTATTGTCTGAGAAGCCTGCACTGGGTGAGACGAGGTTATTGGACTTGGGATCAGTGCGATCGTAGTTATGAAGGGTATGCTAAAGAGAAAATATCGATATTCAGTTCAAAACTATGTAATGGTTCTTGTCCGGAGGAGAGAGTCCATGATTTATTGATTCGGCAGGTGGTTATGAGTTTTTACACATCTCTTTCATTGTGGCAGTACTGCGAGAATTGGAACAGGGGTTATATGTGTTATATGGTGTTTTGCGGGTATCGGATTCGTGAAATTGAAGTTATTGTGGTTGGAGGATGTTATTATGGGCAACCGACTTATGTGGTGCATGGCGTAATTTCAGCACAGGTGCATGATCATGTTTTGGTACAGTGTGTGGTGATTGGTACAGTGTTCGTATGTTAGAATTAGGACTTGTAGGGAAATTTGGAGGTTGGAATTTGGTTCTAAGGCGTATTGACTAAATAAAAGGGATGATCTTCAGTCTGACTCGAGCTAATGTGTTCGACCGGGTTGTGGTGGCACGAGTAGGTGCACGAGGTGTTAAACAGTGATTTTGGACAACTCCGGAGTTGTCCTTAGAACGTTCGAGGACGAACATATGTTTAAGTGGGGGAGAATGTAACGACCCGACCTGTCGTTTTGAGATCAAGAACATCGTTCGACGGTTTGAGGCCTTGAGTAGCTTCACTTTAGGTATTATGACTTGTACGTGTGGTCAGAATTGAATTTCGGGAAGTTCGTGATAGATTTGGAAAGACAATTCTAATTTCGGAAGTTGTAAGTTGGAAGAATTGACTAAGGTTTGACTTTTCAGTAAATCGCCTCGGAATCAGAATTTGAAGGTTCCAATAGGTTTGTATGATGATTTCAGACTTGGGTGTATGTTCGAGTTGAGTATCAGATCACCTAGGGAGCATATCGGCATTATTTTGGAAAGTTAACATTATTAAAGTTTAAGAATATCCTATGTTTGGTTTGGGATGGTCTTTGGTGTTATTGATGTCTGTTTGGGATTCCGAGCCTTGGAATATGTTTGTATCGTGATTTGTGACTTGTGCGCAAAGTTTGGCGTCCTTCCGGAATGTTTTGATATGAATAGGACACGTTCGTCGAAGTTTAAAGGTTTGGAAGTTTTAAGAAGGGTTTTGATCGTCGATCCATAGTTTTGATGTTATTTGGTGTGATTTGAGGTCTCGACTAAGTTTGTAATGTGTATTGGGACGCGTTGGTATTAGTTTAGGTCCCTAGGGCCTCAGGTGGATACCATATGGTTAACAGATCAAATGTTGGACTAAGGGAATGCTGGGATTTTTTGGTTGCTGGTGCTATCGCTTCTGCGGAAGCTAAGTCATAGAAGCGACATCGCAAAAGCGAGGGTCGCACTACAAAAGCGACTGGGAGTTGAACTGGTTAAGGTCGTAGGTGCGAAGAAATTTCTGCACCTGCGTGATCGCAAATGCGTCCATTGGAGACCTTGCTGGGGGAGGCTGGGACCGCAGATGCGGTCGAATTCTGCAGAAGCGGAACCACACATGTGGATGAAGCATCATAGCACAGAAGCGATGGAGGGGCCGCAGATGCAGATGTTGAGGTGCCTGAAGGGAGCCACAGAAGCGGACTCTGAGCCGCAGAAGCAGCTAATGTTCCGCATATGCGAGAGATCGTTGTCCAGTGTGTTCTTTTAAGAACGGGATTTGGCCCATTTTCTTCCATTTTCTCTTGGTTGGGGCGATTTTGGAGAACTTCAAGGGGAGCTTTTCATCAAGCAACACAAGGTAAGTAACTCCCACATATTACACGTTAAATACATGGTTTGTATATGGATTTAAACATGGAAATTTGTAGAAACTTGGGATTCTGGTAGAAAACCTAGAATTTGGTATTTTTGGATTTTGACCACGAAGTTGGACATGAAATTTAGAATAAGTTATATATTTTAGTTCGTGGTGTTATGGGTAAAGTTTATCTTCGAACATTTTCGGAATCTAGGCAGGTGTGACCGAAGGTTGTCCTTGTTGGCTTTTTGAGCGGAGTTGGGAATCATTATAAATTGCTAGATTATACGTATTGAGGTATATTTTGATTGGTTTGCCCGTTGTTTGACTTGTTTTGAAGAGACAAGCATCGGATTGAGGTGTTTGAGTGGCTTTGGAACCAGTTATGGGACTTCGGAGCGAGGTAAGTCTCATTTCTAACCTTGTGAGGGGGAATACTACCCCTAGGTGATATATGTTTTGTTATGTGCAGCTAGTTGTGGGTGCTACGTACGCATGAGGTGGCGAGAGTCCGTACGTAGCTAAAGCATGTTTATGTCCGGGTAGACTTAAGATCTTATCATGTCATATTTTAATTATTTGAACTCATTCTGCTGGCTTACTTAATTGAAGTTATAAATGAAATTTATTTAGAAATAAATATATGCATACTAGGCCAAGCCTTAACACTTTGAGTAGTGGGCGAGTTATTTGATAAACGGTAACAATTATATTCATTTTGTGCTCATGTACGGTATTGTAAACATGTGTCTCGTAATTCAATTACTTCCTTCCTTTTCTTATGGAGCGGGCCGAACGCCTCGGCATTATACAGATGCATCTATGGTTCACGCCGCATGACCCTTGGAAGTGTACACATTATTCTTGATCGGGCTGAACGACCTTGGCTGAATTGTGCTTTATATCGCTAGTATAACGACCCGACCGGTCATTTTGCTTTATAGATCCCTGTTCCCCTAAATAAGACTCCATGTATGTGCTTTTACTGTTTAATGACAAGTGGGAATGGTTAGTTCGGGATTTGGAAGTGTTCGGGTTGAAATCGGAACACTTAGTTCCTTAATGTTGGCTAAAAAGGGTTACGTTTGACTTGAGTCAACATTTTGAGTAAACGACCTCGGAACCGGGATTTGACGATTCCAATAGGTTCGTATGATGATTTTGGACTTGGGCGTATATTCGGATCGGGTTTTAGATGACCCGGGAGCATTTCAGCGCTTAATATAGATAGTTGACACCTTGAAGGTTTTAAAGTTCTTTAAATTTGGTTTGGAGTAGATTTTGGTGTTATCGAGGTCCGTTTTTTATTCCGAGCCTGGGAATAGTTACTTATGGTGATTTAAGACTTGAACGCAAAATTTGGTGTCATTCTGAGTAGTTTAGGTATGATTCGGCGCATTCGGAGCAAGTTGGAAGAACTTTAAGTTCATAAGTTGAATTGATTTGGTTTGAGGTGTGATTCTTGCTTTTGGTATTGTTTTTTGTGTTCCGAGGGTTCTAGCAAGTCCGTCTCATGATTACGGACTAATTGGTATGTTTGGGCAAGGCCTCGGGGTTTCGGGTGCAATCCGGGCAATGCACGGATTGAACTTTGACTCAAAAAGGCTGTTGGTGCACCAGTTCTGGTGTGCCCGCACCTGTGAGCATTTGGCCGCAGGTGCGAGCCCGTAGATACGTGCATTTGGCCGTAGAAGCGGCCTTGGAACATTTTATCAGTGGTCCGCAGAAGCAAAGAGGTGTGCGTAGAAATGGCCTCGCTTCTGCGATGAAGGATTGCAGGTGCGCAAATGTCGCAGATGCGCTTCACGTCCGCAGAAACGGGACCGCAGAAGTGGGATCCTGTCCATAGAAGCGGCCAGCACTGGGCCTAGGAAATTCCGCAGAAGCGGACCAAGTCCCGCAGAAGCGGTACCACAGGTGCGGCCCCGGGGATAGCAGGTGCGAAAGTTCTGCTTGGCAGAACCTTCATTTAACTCCGGACTCAACTATTTTTGAGTTCATTTATTACACACTTGTGCGATTTTGGAGCTTTAAAGAAGGGGATTACAACCTAGTTATTGAATGTAAGTAATTCCTACCCAATGTAAGTTTAATACATAGATTATGGGTATATTTAAACATGAAAAATTGTGAAAATTGTGAGTTTAGTTGAAAATTTTAGGTTTTGATAAAAATGGCATTTAACCACGAAAATGGTTGTGGAATTGAGTGAAAATTATATATTTGAGTTCGTGAGGTTATGGGTAACAACTTTCTTTGAAAATTTCCGGAATCCGGGCATGTGGGCCCGGGGATGAATTTTAGGAATCCTTCAATTTGGGGTTGGGTAATCACTAAAATAGTTAGAATATGAACTTTTGAACATGTATTGATTAATTTATATAACATTTGAATAGTTTTGGATTGTTTAGAATCGAGTTGAGGCTTTAGAGCGAAATTGTGACCGGAAAGTGAGCCTTGAGACGAGGTAAGTCTCTTTTCTAACCTTGTAAGAGGAAAATTTTCCCATAGGTGATTCAAACTAATAATTGCTTCTAATTATGGGGGCTGCGTACGCACGAGGTGACGAGAGATCGTGCGTAGCTACTATTTATGCTTATGTACGGGTAGTTTAGCTACTAATTGCACCCTACTTGTTGCTTTAAGTGCCTAAATTATATTAGAACTTGTTAGAGGAATTATAAAAGGCCGAATTTCACTTACTTAAATATTTAGCGGAACCGTTAATGGAAATTTTATTACATTGTGTATTAGCCTTGTTATAACATTTAAGTCAAATGCTTATAGAGTATCCTCTCTTCTTGTGGGGCGGGCCGAATGCCTCGGCAATAGATTGATGCGTCTATGGATTGTGACGCACGTCCTTGGGCAGTGTACACGTTATTATGGATCGGGCCATACGACCTCGGCATAAATCGTGCTTAATATTACTCAGACCCTAATCTTACTTGAGATTATCAATGACGGTGATTTATTTGGAATTCATTAATTTGTGAAAGAATTATTTGCTCCTTCTTGTTAATGGGTTATTATTGTTATTTACACAACTCATGCTTATTTAGAATTTCTATATTCGTATTGTTAGCCCATAGTAAGTGTCGAAGTCGACCCCTCGTCACTACTTCGTCAAGGTTAAACTAGCTACTTACTGGGTACATGTTGTTTATATACTCACGCTACACTTCTGCGCTAATTGTGCAGGATCTGAGGCAGATGCATCTGGCGGCACTACCGGTGCGCATCCCAGATATCCCGAGGCCTAGTGGTGAGCTACCTCCTAAGTTGTTCCACAACACCTAGAGTCTCTCCTTTGCATTTATTCCTAACTATTTTCATTCCAGACAATAGCTAGAGTTTTGTTCAATCTATTAGTGCTCATACACGTGTGACACCAGGTCTTGGCACACACACTAGCAGACATATGGTTTTGGATTATTCTATTATTATGATAGCACTCAACTGCTTTTGTCTATTTATTTACAAATTTATGGTGTCAACCTTTTAAATTAATGGAATTTAATCACTTGAATTGGGTCATGACAATATGGTATCAGAGTACTAGGTTCACGTAGGTCTTACAAGTTATGAGCAGGCCTAATAGATTCTTGCGGATCGGTGCGAAGACGTCCGTACTTATCTTCGAGAGGCTATAGGGTGTTAGGAAACTACTCTTTCTTCATCTCCTATAGTGCAGTTGATGTTGTACTAAGTATCTTTCTCTTATTCTCTGCTCCCCTTATTTCTAGGGGCCGAGGCAGAGGCTGAGGGAGGGCTCCAGCCCGTGTTAGAGCACGAGGACGTCCCAGTGTTGCTCCAGCTATGCCACCAGTAGATCTAGTAGAGGATCCTATTATTGAGAAGCAGGGCGAGGTGCCTGCAGCAGAGCCATCCCTGGCAGATTTTGTGTCTACACCAGGTTTCCAGGAGGTCATGGGCCGTATGTTACGGTTCATGGATACTATGACCCATGCTAGTTTATTTCCAGCAGACCCAGCCACATCTCAGGCGGGAAGGGGAGCACAGACCCCTACCGCTCAGGCTCCAAGGCATGCAGCTGTCGTATATCAGACCCCGAGCACACTACATATGGGTGGAGCTTAGCCAGTGGCAGCAGCTATACCCGAGCCTAGACCAGTTGCGGCCGGCGATCCGCAGAAGCTATTGGACAGATAGACTAGGCTTCATCCTCCTGTCTTTGGAGGTGAGAGACATGAGGAACCCCAGGACATTATTGATCGGTGCATGGACAGACCGCATAACATGAGGATATTGGAGTCCCATGGGGTAGATTTTACTACTTTCCAAGTGGAGGACAAGGCCCGTAGATGGTGGCAGTCCAATCTTCTCGGCAGACCAGCAGATTCTCCTCCCATGACTTGTGACCGGTTCACCTGTATTTTTCTGGATAGGTATAACCCACCCTCTTAGAGGTAAGAGTTGTTATTTCAGTTCGAGAAACTCCATGAGGGTCAGATGTAAATGACCAACTATGAGGCGAGGTTCTCTAGGTTGTCTCGCCGTGCACTTATGATCATTACCACCGATGCAGAGAGAGTGCGGAGGTTTGTTGCAGGTTTGAACATAAGCATTCATACCACCATGGACCGAGAGGTTGAGATGGGGACTTTTTACCAACTAGTTATAGAGATAGCTCGGAGGATCAATGGTGTACGTCAGCGTACCCGGGAGTAGGCTACGAGAGATAAGCAGTTTTGGTATTCTAGAGAGTTCAGAGGTGCCCTGGGTGGGGGCAGAGGCCAATTTATGAGGGGTCAGTCCAGCAGGCCCACATATTCAGCAGCGCCGCCTCCTCGGGGTGCTCCAGTGCGACCTTATTTTAGCTTCATGCCAGAGAGTTCCTACCGCCCATCAGCTATTCAGGGTTGTTCTAGTGGGTATTCAGGCCATCAAGGTCAGACTTCAGGTCAGCAGCTCACTGTACCGAGAGGTTGTTTCGAGTGCGGGGATCTCAGTCAAGTGCTAAAGTTCTGCCCCCAGGCTTCGGGGCAAGGGAGTGCAGCAGGGTCAGCAGCCTATGATTATAGCACCAGCTGTCCCACCAATCGTCCGACCGCCCGGAGGCGGAGGGCAGGTGGGTAGGGTCCGTCCTAGAGGTGGAGGCCATCCAGGTGGAGGCCAGTCAGGTGGCACTCCAGCTAGGTTCTATGCTTTTCCAACCAGACCAGATGCAGTGGCCTCAGATGTTGTGATCACAGGTATTATTTATGTCTGCGGTAGGGATGCTTCAGTACTATTTGATCCAGGGTCTACGTATTCGTATGTTTCATATTTGTTTCCTCATTTCCTGGGTGTTCCTCGTGAGCCCATGGGTACTGCTATCTATGTGTCCACTCCTGTGGGCGATTCTCTTATTATGGATCGGATCTACCGGTCCTGCATTGTTACATTTTGTGGTCATGAGACTAGAACGGATCTTCTGTTGCTTGATATGACTGGCTTTGAGGTCATCCTAGGCATGGATTGGTTATCTCCGTATCATGCCATCCTTGATTGCCATGTATGTTTGGTAAACAGAAAAGGATGAAATTCAACAAGAAGGTGAAAGCACAATACCAGAGACAACTTAAATTATATACATTTAGACTCCTGGGGTCCAAACAGAGTTTTCTCCAAGAGTGGTACCAGATATTTGATGACTGGATTGATGATTATTCAAAAATGGTTTGGTTATATTTTTTGAAAATAAAAGATGAAGCATTTTTGACATTTGTTAAATGAAAGATGATGGTCCAGAGGTAGATGGAAACAAAAGTTAAGCGTCTCCGAACTGATAATAGGTCGAAATTTTGCAATTCAAAGTTTAATAATTTCTGCAGTAGAGAAGGCATAGTGAGACACCGTACTTGCGTCAGAACATTTTGTGATAGAGTGCGAAGTATGCTTTCACACTTATGTATTAGCAAGAAATTTTGGGCCAAAGCAATCAATACAAGTTGTTATTTGGTCAACAAATCTTCATCCACAACTATCGAGTTCAAGGCTCTTTTTGAGGTATGGTCTGATTCGCCTGATGATTATTCCAATTGAGGATATTTTGTTGTCCTGCTTATGCTCATGTGAGGGATGAAAAACTTGAGTCGAGGGCAAAGAAGTGCATATTGTTTGGGTATGCAACTGAGTGCAAAGTTATAAATTGTGGTGCACATATCAGAAGACTCCATTGTTTGTTATTAGTATGGATGTGAAATTCAATGAATCTGCCTCACTCGACAGTTAGAGAAAGAACGTAATAGCCAAAATAGATCGTGGTATCAGTGACCGCATATAGTTAAAAAGTGAATCTCCACTAGCTAGCCTAGTAGTGCAAAAGTAGAGGAAGTGAAGAAAGTGTAAAATATTGATCAAGATAATAATGTTAATACACCTGTGCAATATCAACCATATAACATTGAAAAAGGCAGAGAAAAAAAGAGATTGATCAACTGACTACAAAGGTTTGCAAATGTAGTTGATGAATCTTCTTGGATTTACAAATCCTACTTTATGAGTTGTAGAGATACTTGAGTGTAATAGCTATAAAGAAGTTATGTCGACGAGTGTAGAAGTAGATCGGTTGATTGGTATTATAGCCGAAGATATTGGGTCTCTTAATAAGTCTCGAAAAATTCATTACATTTAAAGGAAAGTAGTACGCAATTAATGATGTAAAGTGACAATCTAATTAATAAAAAGTTAGATGGCAATCTTTGAACAATATTAAATAGAATCGTAAGAACACGTTTGCCAAATGTTAAGAGATAAGTATTTTAGTTTTTATATACCCAATGAGGAATATAGTATTGTATACTAAGTAGAGTACTATATTTTTAACACAATTAGCAAACCCAAAGGGTACTGACATGCATGCCTATTTAAGCAGCATAGATTAGTTTCCTTTATCAGAACTGAAATTGCTGCCTGCTTTCCTTTTTAAACTTAATTCACTTTAGTGTGCAATTAACTAAGGTTGAGGAAAATGAGCTCTTTGTTAGCGTCCCAAGCTCAGCTCCTTATCCCATCCAAGACCTCTAAGTTGGGTCTTGGATCATCATTTCCATCTCCATCTCCGTGTTTATCTGCGCGTGGCCGTTTCTGCAAGATTTCAAACTCACTCAGCCAACTAATTGATGATCAGCTAAATATCCCTAAACATGTTGCTTTAATAATGGACGGAAACAGAAGATGGGCTAAGGCTAGAGGCTTACCTGTGCAAGAAGGTCACAGGTTAATTACTCAAAAATTAAAAGAGATTTGTAACATTTCTTCCAAACTGGGAATACAAGCTATCACTGCTTTTTCTTTCTCTACTGAAAATTGGAGTCGTTCCAAGGTACGCATCCTACATTAATGGGAAACTCCAAAGTTTAACCTCATTCCTATTTTGAATTTCGGAATTTATCTACGTACGTATTTTTTTTACATGATTGCATGCATGTTCTCCCAATTACTTAGCCAATCGATATTAGTAAACCAAAACCAAACGCATGCAGAAGTATGTTGACTCGTGAATATAATTGTTTAGCAATAACTCAAGCATGATTTATTCCTCATTTGCAATTTAATAGTTTCGTTTTTCATCCATGACGTGGCGACTAGTATATGATATTTGAACAATATATTTTTTTCCGTTATTTATTTTGAGCAGGAGGAGGTTGATTTCTTGATGCAACTGTTCGAAGAGTTCTTTGAAGAATTTATGAGGTAATTGTTTGTTCTAATATTTACACACACACACACACACACAAATATTTTCAATTTTCTCATTACTTAAAATGAACAGGGTCGGGGTACGAGTGTCTGCTATTGGAGACAGATCCAAACTTCCCATCACTTTACAGAAATGCATAGACTTGACATAGGAGACCACAAAAGCCAATGCAGGACTTCATCTTATGATAGCAGTAAACTATGGAGGACATTATGACATGTTACAAGCAACTAAGAGCATAGCCAATAAAGTAAAGAACGGTCTTTTAGAGTTAGAGGATATCGACAATACATTATTTGAGCAAGAACTAGCTACCAAGTGTACTAAGTTTGCTAAACCTGATTTACTTATAAGGACTGGCGGAGAACAGAGAATCAGTAACTTCTTATTGTGGCAACTCGCTTACTCTGAATTGTACTTCACAGAGACACTATTTCCAGACTTTGGAGAAGAAGCTCTCAAGGAGGCCATACTTTCTTTTCAACGAAGACAGAGACGTTTTGGTGGACACACATATTGAACCATTATTATTACTTTTCCGCCCTTGTATCTCAGCTTATTTTGTGTGTTTTAATATTTCGTGATAATAAATTAAATGATTTCTTTATGCAGCATGTTTATGAAGCAATTTGTTTGATTAATTTAAAAGGTAAAAAAGAAAGGAACAATAGAGGACTGATCTAAATTAGAATGAAATATTATATATCGATCGGCTGTAATAAGGAAAGTGCTCCTATCAGCCCTGTAGCCTCTCGAAGATAAGTACAGACGTCTCTGTATCGATCCGCAAGACTCTACTAGACTCGTTCATGACTCGTAAGACCTAGGTGAACCTAGCGCTCTGATACCATGTTGTCACAACCCAAATTCTATTAGAGGTCGTGATGGCACCTAACACCGTTGTCAGGCCATCTAACAATAATTGATTAACTAAATTACTCATTTCAGTATTTTTGAAATCATAATTTCCTTCAATTAAATAGTAAGGGATAGACTTTACAAAGTAAATGATAGTATTTTCACAATTACAATACTGAACAGCCCATAATCACCCCAAAACCCAGTGTCACAAGTACATGAGTATCAACTAGAAAATATATTAGAAATACAATATCTGTCTGAAAGTACAATTAGACATGAGAGGGTAGATAACTCTGATGGAGACTTTGTATGCTGCGAATTCGCAACATGGGATGCAGCTCACCTAAGTCCCCGAAATAGCCGTGCCTCTGCGCCCACAAGTCTGCTAGATATATATGTACCTGCACAAAAATGTGCAGCAAGTGTAGTATGAATAAGTAAATCAACACGTACCCAGTAAGTATCTAGTCTAACCTCGAAGAAGTAGTGACGAGGGGTCAACTCCGACACTTACTATAGGCTAACAATAAATACTGATATTATACTTAAGCATGGATTGTATGAAACAACTATAAACTCAATAACAAGAAGTGAGTGGACAATTATTTTATTAATAGAAAATTTTTCCAAATTTATTCTCGTCATTTAACAATAAGAAGCAATATCAATTATAATTAGTTCCAAAGATTTATCATGCGCAAATTATGTATAGCTCGTACGGCCCGATCCAACATAATATTTAGACTGTGTACTGCCGAGGGTCGAACGACACGAACCATAGATGCATTTATCTGCTACCGAGGTATTCGGCCCGCTCCACAAATAGAAAATATTTTAAGGAAAACACCAATTCTCAGTAACAGTCAAGTGTTCTATTCACAACTTCAAGTAAGTGAAATGTAATTCTTTTATCAGGTTTCAAAAGACTTAAGCAATTAAATTAATAAGTAGGGTACAAATATTGTAAGTATAGCATGATATGGGTCCTAGACTACCCGAACAATAGCATAATTAGTAGCTACGTACGGACTCTCATCACCTCATGCGTACGTAGCCCCCACAGATAGAAGAACATTTTAATCCAATTCACTTATGGGGTTAATTCCCTTTTACAAGGCTAGAAAAGAGAATTACCTCGCCTCAAAGCCTACTTTCCGGTCCAATATTATGCTCAGACCCTCAATTTGATGCCGAACAAACCAAAACTAATCAAATAGTATATAAACTAATCAATACATGTTCAAAAGTTTATATTTCAACTATTAAAGTGATTACCCAACCCTAAATGTAAGATTCCTAAAATTCACCTCCGGGCCCACGTGCCCGGAATCCGAAAATATTTGAAGAAAGTTGTTACCCATAACTTTACGAACTCAAATATATGATTTTTACTACATTTCATAACCAATTTCGTGGTCAAATCCCATTTTTATCCAAAACCTAGGTTTTCATCTAAACCCTTGATTTTTACCAAGTTTTTACATGTTAATCTACTCATAATCTATGTATTTAACTCATGTTGTGTAGAAATTACTTACCTCAAAGTGCTAGGTGAAAACCCCCCTCCAAGAGCTCCTAGAGTTATGCACAAGCCTCAGATGTCGCATTTGCGACACCTGGTTCACAAATGTGACAAATCCATCGCAAATGCGAACATGGGCTTCTAATGCCAAGGTCGCAAATGCGACCAAGGAGTCACAGATGCAGACACTATTGAGATCGCAAATGCGACCAAAGTTTCACAAAAGCGAATACTGCCCAGGTCAGGCTTATTCGCAATTGCGAAGCCTTTCTTGTAAATGTGAGGTTTGCAAATGCAAACAAATTCTCGCATTTGCGAGACTTGAAACAGCTGCCAAGAAACATCAGAAAAACTGAAGTTTTTCTCTTCCTCACGAACGTCCGAAACTCACCCGAGCCCTCGGATCTCAACACCAGACACACACACAAGTCTAACAACATCATACGAACTCGCTCAAGCGATCGAACAATGAAATAACATCAAAACCCACGAATTGGACTCCAAAACGCATGGATTAACTCAGGAACTCAAAAATTTCTAAAATACTCCCGCGCGTCCGTTTCCTATCAAATCAACTAGGAATGATACCATATTTTGCGTGCAAGTCTTAAATGACATTACAGACCTACTCCAACTTTCGAAACCGAAATCCAAACCCGATATCAAAAGTTCCATCCTCGGTCAAACTTTCCAAAAACTTCAAATTTCCATTTTTCGCCAAATGACCCCCAAACGACCTACGGACCTCCAAATCCACTTCCGGACGCGCCCCTAAATATAGAATCACCATACGGAACTATTCCCAGGGTCGAAATCCCAAACGAACATTAATAACATTGAAATGCACTTCAACCCAAATTTATAAAATCCTTCCAAAATGCCAACTTTCCACAATAGGCGCTGAAACGCTCACGGGTCATCCAAAACCCGATCCGGACATACGCCCAAGTCCAAAATCATCATACGAACATGTTTGAACCTTCAAAGCCCGATTTTGAGGTCATTTACTTGAAATCACACCATAGTAAATTCTTCCAACTTAAAGTTTCCTAAATGAGAATTTTCTTTCTAAATCAACTACGGACTTCCCGAAATGCAAATCCGACCACACGTACAAGTCATAATACCTTAAGTGAAGCTACTCATGGACTCAAACTATCGAACGACGTGCTAGGGCTCAAAATGACCGGTCGGGTCGTTACATGTCACGAACCCAGTTTCCCTCTGTAGGATGTCGTGACGACACCTAGTCTCTATGACTAGGTAAGCCTAACACTTATTGAATAAATTGACAGAAGTTAACCAACAGAACTATTAACCAGAAATCGGATATTTCGAAATGAACTCAACATTTACAACATCAAATAACATCCTAAAACTGGTAGTACAAGTCATAAGCTTTACTGAGTTTACTAAAAAAATCCCTAAATACAACTGTTCGAAAAAGGATTAAACAATAAAAGAATAGTATTAGAAGGTGACTCTGAAGCCTGCGAACGCGACGACAGGTTTACCTTGAGTCTCCACAACAATGCTCAACCATCTAGCTAATAATCAACAATATCCGAGGCACTGGATCTGCACAAAAATGTATAGAAGCGTAGTATGATTACACCACAACAGTACCTAGTAAGTATCAAGACTAACCTCGGTGCAGTAGTGACGAGGAACAGTCAAGACACCAACTGGACTAAACAACCTGAACATGTATAAATGTAGAGCTAGCAGGGAATGGTATCAATAATAAGCTACGCATGATGACAATAATA